>NC_079147.1:16542721-16782380 GCF_945859685.1 Eupeodes corollae | reverse complement strand
CAGATAGGACATTGATTAAATATACAATTCGAAGAATAGCTTTAAGTTTTAGATTGTTAAGATTAATTAATTAGTTGTTGTATTTAGAACTTCTCGTAACGGAATGAATTTACTGAAACTGTCATAAAAAAGTTTACATATTTTAAAGTTGAAGAAACTTAAACATTATAAGTCGCAACTTAATAAATAGTTCTTAGTGGTGATTCATTATGTAAAGAAAAGGAAGGAAATTGAGACTTTTGAATAAAAATTAAAAATATCATTTAAGGAATTATGAATACTATTGATTTGGTTGAAATTTAGCGAATAAAGGATAAAACATCCAAAAAAGTAATGGAGCTTATTCACATGAGTTAATTTATTTAGCTTTTTTTCTTTGTAAATTGATATTGTTTAACTTTATAGGTCATCATTAATATTGTATAATTTAAAAAAAGGGTAATTACACATATTGTTAGTAATTTTAAAATTTTTAAGAGTAATTCAACGGCCAACTTTAACCCAACACGAAAACCTACAAACTTTTAAGCAAGACGGGATGGGAAGTTTTCAGTGTGGGATGAATCGCAGCCACTTTCTTATTTCATATTTAAAAAGCTGTGTGTATCTCTAATATATAAAATTTTCCTGTCACAACTAAAAATAGTACGCAAATTTGGTAAAAATTGATACGAGTACATATAGACAAACTTTTAAGCAAGACAAACGGGATGGGAAGTTATCAGTGTGGGTCGCATCCCAGCCTCTTTTTTATTTATTATATTTATCAGTGCTATTGTTTGATAAATATGTTTCATTTAACAATTTTAAACTCTGTCGATAACTGCGCAAGTGATAATTGATCAATTATTCTATGTAGGAGCTGTAATTGTTTATTATTTATTTTGTTTTATTCATAATTTTATAAGTTTAGTTTTCACATTAATCAATTAATATTACCTCAAAAATACTAACGATGTCGCAAGCTCCCGTGAAAAACGGCTATTGTATTAAACGTATTATATTTCATTATATTTCATTTCTTAATTATCAAAAGACAATATAGTAAGAATATTAAAGCCAGTGTGTGCAAAATTTTTAAAAATCGTAATATAAGAGAATTATTATAAATAGTAAGTGAAATAATAAACGAAAATACACGAATAATTATTAAATATACTGCTTTTCACTCATTGAATTTCAGCAAGACACAAAAGAACTTCTTGGGGCCGTTATACACGTAAATCTGCAGGCATGCGGAATGCAAGAACTCAAAGAACAGAACAACAAACACATCAAGATAGCGCGTCAAGCTGAATCAGAAGCGTCAAGAGGTACGTCGATCATTTACATATAATTCATTTCTGCGTCTAGCATTCGAGTATGACACTGATATTCAATATTATGCTCATTTAAAAGTGGTAATTGGTGCTATGGACACGAATGTCCACATTGTAAAGTTCTTAAGTTTAAAAATGAGACATCCGGGATGTGTTGTTCATCAGAAAAGATGCAGTTACCTGCAATTGAGACACCAACGGAACCATTGAACGGTTTACTTATCGGCACAGATCCAGATTCTAATCTGTTCCTAAAGTCAATTCCAATATTTAATTCGTGTTTCCAAATAACATCATTCGGAGCAACAGAAATAGTTAAGAATATTTCTATCAATAATTGTCAACAATTCAATTCAACATTCAAAATCAAAGGCCAAATTTATCACAAAATGGAATCATTACTGCTAATGTCTAACGAAGCATCTAAATGTTTACAAATATACTTTATGGGCGGAGAAGATAAACGTGTGGATGCACGTTGTGGCTATAATAACCTCGACTCACTTTTTGCCGTCAGCGACTTGGATGCTCTATTGTATGAGCACAATGAATTGTTGCAAATATTCCAATCTCACATGCACAAATTACAAAGTTATAATCACGCTCTTGTCATCAGTCCTGATAAAATACCTGTTGGAGAGCATATTCGTAGATTTAATGCACCTGTTTTTAGCGATGTTGCTGGAATGATGGTTAGCGATCGTACAGCTACGCGAGAAATCAAGATTCGTAGAAGAAATAATAATCTACAATTTATTGCTAATGCACACACCGTTCATATATGACGCTGTAAAAAATCCGCTAATGTTTTGGAAGGGACAGGACGGGTATTGCTCGCAATCCCGCAACAGGTGCCGGAACAAACAAAAATGTCAGTTCGAAGGATCAGTTGATGATTCGACGCGACCAGAACAACGTTATTCTACGATGTCGTGAGCTTTGTCAGCATAACGTATGTAAAGGTAGAGAGCGAACGATTACGATAGTTGAGATTTAATCAACAAAAGCAGCGTGTGGAAGAATATATTCACCAATGCCGACGACGCTCAAATCGGTAACTCTGTTATTCTACCATCATCATAACTCTGTTATTCTACCATCATCATACATAGGCAGTCCACGCCATATGCAAGCATATGTCCAGGATGCTCTGACTTAAGTACGCGAATATGGGCGGCCGTGTTTATTTATGACGTTACATCTTTATTATTGCTTGTACAAAATGCAATACATCGCCATGATATTGCAGCACGTGTATTCAGACAAAAATTGAAGCCTTTACTTACATTTTGGTTTGGTTAGTCAATAAAATACGTCCTGCCAAACCGACAGTATAATTTTTGCGGAAATTCTAGATCCCTCTAGTGATCAAATGATGTTTGATATTGTTACAACAAACATGATTCATGGCCCATGTGGCATTATTATTCCGCGTTCAACGTACGCTGATGAGGTCAGCGCGTGCTTAAAATCATCGCCACTGTGGCGTAATGTTCAAAAAGTACAACTGTAAGTAAATATTATGAGTGGTCAAATGCTTCAAGATCCATCCGCTGAAACATTTTATAAACAACTGTTAGATATCGGCGACAGAGAATTTACTACAGATGAAACTGGGTGCATAAAACTACCGGTCGATTTCTGCACGATTATTGATTCACAAGATGCTCTTATTGAACAGATATTTCCCGATGTACACAGACAATATACGAATCATGGGTGGCTGGCAGAAAAAGCAATTTTGGCAGCAAAAAATGTGGATGTCAACGAATTAAACCTCAAGATACAACATTTGTTACCAGGAGATTTAGATTGATTATCCAACTGAAGGTTGGATATCCGGTAATTTTTCTTCGTAATTTGAACTCACCAAGTTTGTGCAACGGCACGCGAATAGTAATTAAAAAAACCGCCTGTCTGCGGGTAAGATTTGAGCACTTCACGTTTGTCACACGGAAAATTATACGTGGCGTGCTGTCGAGTGGGCAAACCATCCAGTTAGTTTTTATTAGCGAAAGATGAGATCACAAAAAATATTGTTCACTCTGTAGCATTAGGGGATTGGTATTATACGATATATCTATAGTGATACGTATAGAATTTCAAAGAATTTATTTAAATAAATTAAATTTTTTTTTTTTGTGATTTATTATTTTCATATTTTATCACCGTTAACAGTGATCTATACCTCTCCCACTTATGTACCATATCCTTAGATACTTAAAACAATTTTTTTATTTCTAGCAAAATAAGCAACGTTTGTCGGGTCAGCTAGTTATATTATAAACTATTCAATGATCAAAATCAAATGGGGTGGCACAACAGTCCGTTGTGAACCAGGGCCTAGTGACTTACAACTCTCAACCATTCCTGTGTGCGAGTACTGTTGTCAGGAATGGAAGGGACCTACAATTTTAGGCCGAATCCGAACGGCTTGTTTGAGAAAGCACTTTTTCATGACAAGAATTACTCTTGAAGGATTTGTCAATTCCTCGCAAGAGGCAGTACCCGCGAAAATTATTTTTTTTAAATTAAGGTTACACAGGCCCAGGTATTGAACCCAAGACCCCTTGCATGACAGTCCAACGCACTAACCATTATGCCACGGGTACTACAAGAGAAAATAACAAACAACACACATTTTTACCAAAACACAATAATTTAATGCATAAAGTTTAAACGACTTTATGAAATGATCTGAAATTTGTGAACATTTTTTGCAAAATATGATTGGTAATATTTCTGTCTACCGAAAAATGTTTTCAAGAGTCACCATAACTTACAACCTTCGCCTAATCAATAATTCAAAAAGAATCTTTATTTCACTTAAAGTTGTCAAAAATACAAGATTAACAAATTATTTCCAGTCGTCGTCATTATAAATTTAAATTTCATGGTTACTCATAAAATAAAACAACAATACTGCTTAAAAATTCTAACGATGTTTTCTACAAGGATATCATTTATCTTTTCCACAACCATAAGACCCCAACAACCAACCGCATAGTCTTCGTATATATTCTCAGCTCATGGATATTCATTCCAATTAAATTCATGGAAATATATTGACTCTGTCACATTTTAAAACTTTTTTTCTGCTTTTATACGTCTCTCCGAGTCTGAGATTACTCAAACCAACCTGTCGAAAGATGAGGCTCAAAATACGCCCACTTTCCCACCTTCCTAACCTATAGGCTATGGTATACCTTCACTATAACCTTAAATGTTTACTTGTAGAAGAGAAGATAAAACACCGTTGTATATATTGTTCGGCTGTGAGAACTTAAATATTTACAACACTTAATCTTACAGGTATGCTGTGTAATCCTCTTTCTTTCCCTGATAAAGCGATAGGGCGCACGCAAGCATCTTTCAAGGACTTTCAAAGGGGCAAGGAGAACTACGATGGTGATGGCGAACGCTTTGTTATTATATTTTTGTTTACCTTCGCATCAAGACAGAAAAATGATTTCGAAAGCATTATCATCCCTATTTTCAAAACCGCACCACCGCAATAACTACGAGTGTACTAACCGGCCGTTCGTCGGCAGCGATAGGTCCTGCCAACTTGAATACATTTGAAATCGATAACTTGAATTCCAGGACTGCTCTCGATAAGATTATATGAGAATGGTGTCGATAATGATGCTGTCGATTATTATCACTCCGGCAGAGCTAAAGTTTTTTTTTTCGTCGGTCTCTGATGCTCTTAAACAGCGGTATATAGGCTTTGGCGGTCGTTGTCGAGATATTTAAGTTTATTTATAGTCTTGCCCTTATATTGGCCATCAGAACAATTTCACGGTTGATAATCAAAAGGCTCTTTCCATTGATAACTGATGCTACTGGGGTATAGGGGCACGTTACGAGATTGGTTAGAGAGAAGACCAGACGGAGATAGAGAATGTTTTATTTTAATACTGGCAATCAGCAACGATAAAGTTAAGAGAGGGTGCTATATGTCGGTGCCTGTGGCCCGTGCTACGGAACCTATCTAATCACTTCTTATCCGGGTAAACATTTTTGCTGACTTTATTTTACTATATGTCAATATTATGCCTGCTTAACGTTGGAAAGTTCAACTTGACTGACTTTTGTCCTACTCATAGGTATTACAGGTACATGAAATATATTGATTTGTTTATTAAAATAGGTCTTTTGATCCATTAAAATGTTATAGAGTCCTTTCTTATAGCACGGGTCATTAAATGTTCGATGTCTGTTAATAAAATATTTGTGTTCTCTTCAATGAAACTCAGACTTCTTCTATTTTGCGTGTTTCAATTAACTTTTTTTTTAAGCGTCACACACACTTTAGGGGAATTTTACTACCCTTTGAGACAAGACGCAGTCTGGGCGTTAGAAAATGGAAAAAGGGTTTGAAACCAGATATCCCTGAAAATTGGTTTAAAATTATGGAATATTGCAATGACAGGGAAAGATAGAAATTGATAAAACATGCCACATTTTTGCAGTACGGCTAAAGAACGATTCTCTGTGCTTGATAGTATGACGAAACTATTGGTTGAGATTGTATAGGAAGCGTAAATATATCAATTCCTTGGCTCAAGAAGCAGAAGAACCCAAAGAATGGATCGATAGAGGAACCTTCTTTATGATAACCAAAGTGCCCGCTGTACCCGTGACGTGATGGTGAGTGCGTTGGACTGTCATGCTAGAGGTCTTGGGTTCGATCTCTGAAGTTTTTTTTCACGGGTACTGCCTCTTGCTAGGAATTGACAAATTCGTAATGATTGTCATGAAAAGTGCTTTTTCAAATTAGCCGTTCGGATTCGGCTTAAAACTGTAGGTCCCTTTATTTCAGACAACATTACTCGAGCACAGGAATGGTTGAGTATAGTAAGTCATTAATTCTCAACGAACTGTTGCGCTATCTAATTTATTTATTTAAAGTGATCGCTGATGTTCAGAGCTCAAAACAACACCCTGTGAAAGATACAGGTGGTTTTCTGCTGATATTGGATAAGGACTAAGTTGTAGAAGATGGGAAAAACAATTTACCTTGGTTTTAAAACATGAATTCCAATTCAACAGAAATGTGCAACTTTTGAGGCGCAATAAAGTGATAAGGCTAGCTGGCATTCTGGCAGAACTGTTGCAAGCAGCGCCAAATTAAGATATTGCTGCAACCGCTCATAGAAGTAGCATGCGTCACTAAAAGAGAAAAGAGAAACCTGGTGAATTGGAAATACTGGAAGGGTATATGTATTTTGCCCGCAGTCACCATAGTAGCAACATTTATTTTAGAACGTATGAGAGAATACCTCGAAACAACTCTCGACATCGAAGAAGCAGGATTCCTCACTCGATCCTTCTGCATTGATCACATCAACACCTTGCGGATTGTCATCAAGCAGTGCATCGAACATCGATCAACATTTGACCTGATTTTCATTGACTTTGAAAGGGCTTTTGACAGCTTCAACAGGGAGTTTATCTGGCTTGCTTTCCGAAGGAGAGGTATCTGGGATACGCTTATCTCAATTTTCAAGACGACTTATGATGGGTCTAAATTTCACGTCTTACACGAGGGTAGGTTGTCAGAGGAGTTTAAAGTCCAAAGTGCAGTCAGCCAGGGTTGCACACTGTCACCAATTTTGTTCTTATTGGTAATCAGTGATGTGTTACTGGCGGCCGGGCTTGACAGGAAATGGAGGGAAAAGATGAATTCTGACAAAACGCCTAAGACTTGTTGATTATGCAGCCGATGTATGTTTGATATTTCACAGGATAAGTGATATTCATCAAGTGGCAAAAAGCGTGAAGAGATAAGCAGAAATCGTGGGGATGCAAGTTAACACCCTTAACCTCCCAATCATCCTCTCTATAATAATAGTTGGAGAGCAACCAGTAGAAAAATTACAATTTTCAGTAGTTTAGAAGTATGGTCTCTACCAAAAGCGGAACTAAACAACATATTGCTAGCCCTATTGGGAAATCTAAGGATTCATTCTTGATTTTGTCCAACGTTTGGAAGAACAACTCTTTTAGCTCGATGACAAAGCTACGACTGTTACGCTCAAACTGTAAACCTACATTAATATAAGTGTCTAGAAAACATCTTAGCTACATACTTTCTGGCTTAATTAAAGGGTTTTTCAATAAGGGCGGTTAGATGTTGAAATGGAATGTTACAAGATTGTAAAGGTATTAACAAAATTATGTTTTCATTTGAAAGGCGCATGTATGCCATACGTCTGAAATATGACATCATTCAAAAGCCAGCCTCGGCTTCTTGCAGGTGGTGGCAGGGATCTACACAAGTGGTCCAATTTTCAATTACTCTTCCGCATAGATCGGGGTGAATTCGAGCGATGGCTTATGTTATGTTCAACTTAAGGACATCGGTCGATTTTGGTTTATTTGCATGCGCCTGTGACTTCAAGAAATCCCACAGGAAAAAGTCTAGCTGAGTCAAATTGCATGGTGGTCAATTCATATTACCCTTGCAAGAGATATCCTTACCCTCAAACCGTTCATGCAAAATGATAATCGGGAGTTTATTGTGTAGCACGTAGCGCCGTCCTTCTGGATTCACAAGTCGTCTAGGTCCATATGGTTAGATGTGCGCCATACGACATTAGTTATCATCGTTATGTAGTGCTGAATATCGATCACCACTACACCTGCTGTTCATCGACTTCGAGAAGACCTTTGATAGCGTTAACAGGGAGTGTATCTGGTTAGCTTTTCTATTATTAAAGCTGCATATGATGGGTCCAAGTGTCACGTTCTGCACGATGGTAAGGTTGCCATATGATTTTTAAATCCGAAGCGGAGTCAAACAGGTCTGTATTTTGTCGCCAATATTGTTTTTGTTGAGGTACGCGATGTTCTGCGCTCAGCTCTGCCAGGTAGCGAAGCAATTCAATGGACTTTGACATCCTATTAACAGCACTTGGATTATGCGGACGATTTTTGCTTACTCTCTCCTAGGATCATGGACCTCCATCAAATGACAACAAGTGTGGAAAGGGAAGCAGAAGTTATGGGGCTGAAAATTAATTCCGGCAAAACAAAAACGATCAGCCTCGGAATCCGACCATCCTCTCAAATAAATATTTTCGCGCAACCGGTAGAAAAAATGAAGAGCTTTCATTACCTTGGAATCATCGTTTCCATCGAAGGCGGAATCGAACAAGACGTCATCTATCGCATCGGCAAGCAAAAGCGGCGTTCAGTATGCTGTCAAAAATTTGGAGTAATAACTCTACCAGCTTAAGAACAAAGCTACGACTGTTTCCCACAAATGTCAAATCTGTGCTTCTTTACGGGTGCAGCACTTTGAAGGTTACTTCAGCCATAACAAGAAAGATACAAAACTTCGTAAATAGATGTCTCCGTAACATCCTAAGGGTTTTCTGGCCAAACCGTATTTCAAATGAGTTCCTTCACAGAAAGACAGGTCAGGAGCCTATAAAATCTACAATACGAAGACGTAAGTGGAAATGGAAATGGATTGGACGTACGCTTCGATTGCAAGCCAAGCAATGCAGTGGAATTCGCTCACACAAGAAGGAAGAAGAGCTGTACAACGGAGAAACACATGGCGTAGGACAGTCGAGGCGGAATCAGCGTCACTAGGCAAGAGTTAGAGGGAGCTGAAACACATCTCCGGAAACCGTACACGATGGCGCGTAGTCGTAGTAGAGGCCCTATGCCCTTAAAATGTTCCCAACGGACTAAATAGGTCAGAGGACCTAAGTAAGGATAAGTAGTAAGTTATGTAGTGCTCGCTGTTGACGGTGACCATCCAAAAAAATCGCCTTGCAAAACTCGAAAACTTGAAGTCTGCCAAAGGACGAGTTCTTGTGCACGGCGAGGAGTAGTCTGCCTCGGGTTCAGCTGTACACTTTCACGGACCACCGCGATGTCCTCGGCCGATCTTTCCTTGCACGTACGGGTGTTGGCAGATTGTTTACTTAACCGGTTGTCTCAAATTTAGCCACCAAACGTTAAAGAATCGAGTGCCAAGGGCCACCACGTTTTCCGTAAAATGGGCTCAATGCTCGCAACTTAAGAGTAAACGAACACTCATTTTAAGAGTAAATTTTTATCATATGAACGTCCTGTTCAATCGTGTTACTTCTAATAATGATTTGGCATGAACAACTGAATGATAAACAAAAGATTTGACAGATGTCACTAAAACAAAATGAGCGCCATCGGGCTCCATACATGATAACGGGTCAGAAACCCATTCACACTATTATACGAAGTCACAAATTGAAGTGGATTGGAGACACACTTCCTAAAGATAGTGATTACATTGCAGGACATGGAATGGAATTCACTCACTCAAGAAGGCACAACACATTCATCGAAAGCCGCACACAATAATGGCACGTAAAAGTAGTTGAGGCTCAATGTCCCACCAGAGAACATTCAGAGATATTAAAGGTTTCAGGATAAAAGCAAGTGAGAAAGTATTCGTCGAAGCATGAATATTTAGTTAACTTTTTGAATGCAGGAATGCATATAGCTTTTTCGCTTAAACATAATCTGTTAAAATGATTTTAAAGAAAGGTGACTTGATCAGAATCTAATGAGCTTATCATACTTAGCCGTTAAAAATTCATATCCAAAGGAAAGGAGTTTGAATCTAAAAATGTTTATGAAAAGCTTAGGATATTATTTTTAGTAAGGTAGGTATAAATGAATTAATAGTTTAAGACAAAATTGAAAGAGTGTCGAGGATAGGACAGATCCTTAAGGCACACCAGCATTTATGTTGTGGTTTTTAAACTTGAAACTATTGAATAATACGACTCGTACTTTTAATGAACTTTTAGAAATTTAATTCGCAGCAGTGAGCAGTCAGTTAATGCTTACTGCATCTGTGCCAATAGTTGTCCACTCTGGAATTGCTATTTGGTCGGCCAGAGTATATTGTTGAGGACCTTATAAAGATTTTTTCAGCCCAAGAATATATAGCGCCTGCAACAATTATATCATATGCTCTAGCAGTTAAGAATTTGAGCTCCGCTAAGTAGTCGTCTGACCTGACAGACCACATGAATAATCCAGTATTGCTCAAAAAGCTCATATAGATAAGCTACCTTCGGCCATGAAATTGGAGTGGGCCATGGGGTTACAGGCAAGCGACATTGAGCAAAATATAAGAGGATTTGGTGAGTGAATGTACAGGAGGGCAGAGCCAGCAGCTGTGATAAAGAGGTATCCAGACGATGGCAATTAGATGGACAAGCGTTCGGGACAAGTACACACGCATGTATAGGCAGACAATGGGTCTGAGGCTGCATGTGCTAAAGAGGTATCTAGATTGCGATGCATTCAACACGCTCTCTGTTAAAGATTGTCAGAAGCTTGTTTCAGAGAAGACACTGTGCATATGTCTTAAGCATTCGAAACGAGTAAGGTGCAACAATATGAAAGAGGGTGGAATTGGAGGCTGTATCCTGAAACATCATGCGCTGTTACTTTCTGGAGGTGGAAAAGATGTGGGTGCATGCTACTCTCATCAGAACGACAAAGAAAAGGGAACACTATTCCGAATTTCAGTGGTGTTGCATGGCAATGGAAAGGATATTCATACGTATGCCTATTTGGATAGCGGGTCTTCACTCACGCTGCTAGAGGAATAAATAGCGCAAAAATTAAATTTGAAAGGTACTCCTAAACCGTTGTGCCTCAGATGGACAGCCAATTACACTCGCACTGAAGAAGAGTCTGAAGTTGTGTAGTTATCGATTTTGGCAAACGGTGCTGAAAGGGAGAAGTATTTGAGCGTGCGGTTAAATGGGGTGAGAACAGTCAAGTTACTTGTTTATAGAGAAGTTCCATCATCTTAGTAACGAAAAAGGAGCTTTGGCCTTCAAAGTCCGAGAAGGCAAGTGGAATGAACCAATTGCTCTGAAAACAAGATTGGGTTGGTGTATCAGTGGTGGTAGCGAAAGCGATTACCAATCTTATGGTAACTTCCATATTTGCGAGTGCGAGGAGGATTTACACGAATTGGTCAAGCGACATTTTGTTTTGGAAGACAGTAGAGTTTCTCAAGTTCAAGTTCGAACGGAGTCAAAAGATGACTTGAGAGTCGGTGGTTCCTTTGAGTGTGGACTTTTGTGGCAGTATGAAGACTTTAGTATGCAGAATAGTAATCATGTGGCTCTTAAGCGTCTCTGCTGTTTGGAGAAAAAGGTACGTTCTGATCGCCAGTTTGGTGCAGAAATTCTATGCGAGAATATGTTATGGAGAAGAAGAAGATTATTCATCATCAACGAAGAATTGGTATCTGCCGATATTCATCGTTACAAATCCAAACAAGCCTGGCAAGATTCGGTTAGTTTGGGACTTAGCGGCCTCAGCCAATGGTGTCTCGCTGAACAAGATGCTATGAAAGGGCCCTGACCAATTGAAAGGGCTATGTCGCTAAAGAGAGACATAGAAGAAATGTTCCCCCAAGTACGAGTACGTCAGGATGACCAGTGTGCCAGACTGAAACCAGACATCTATCAAATGGAGGTAGGTACTTACATTTTATGTTCTTCGAGCATAGCGTTATACGTCAAAGATATAAACACTGCTGAGTTCTCCAAGAAGTATAACCGAGCTGTGGAGAGCATTATTAAACATCATTACATGGACGATTTATAGGACGCACTAAATTTTTTAGTTTTGATAATTTTGTTGCATTTTTGATAATATTTTAATGAATTGTAATTGTTACTTAATAAGTAACTACTACAGCTTTTCATACAATTTGTTTAGAAGTCCGCTTAATTTTATGTGTTTCTAAAAATTAGACACCTAACAATGTTCCAATTTTATTTGTGCGTTTCATGAAATTCAAACAATGCATTATTTTAAAACACTTCATATACTACTTTTTAATTAAATAAATTACCGTGCCTTTTTTTCCATTTTCAGCCTAGAGTATTAACATCTTTTGAATTCGTTTTACAACATTATTCCATGTTGTTAATTTACCTTTGTTCAGAATAACGCACGTTAATGTATTGAAATTTTATGAAATTAAATCCGAAATATGGTTTCTCCTCAATCAAACAATAAATTGAAACATAAGCTCGTGTGAATTAAAGGAGCCCGGCCCATAACGCAGCCCTAAGGCACACAAAATTCAACAATCAAAAAGTTAACTCAACCAAGTGAGTTCGCTATTTATCAATTTTATACAATTGAATCCCTGATTTAATTGTTTCCAATGAATCTGAAACGCAAAATTAAAAAAAAAACAAAGACATACAAAAATATGAATGGAGTTTTCATTTGGAAAATTTCATTGGAAAATTGTTTTATTTAACATAAAAAAATAAAAGAAAAGTCATAATTGATTACCTACCACGTTTACCACGCGTATGCGTTGCTCAAATCGGAAGTGAGTTATTATTTTTCTTCCAAATCAATAATAACAAATAAAAATGGATTATTCAATTGACTGCTTCTTGTTTTCCATCATTAATCGGAAATAATTTACTCTTATTTTTATGCACAGTCGAATAAATATGCAGTTTAAAATTAGCTTTGTTTTTGGAAGAGTTATTTGAAAATACGAAATAAACAATTATTGGAAAACGTACATGGAACATGGGATGGCATAGGATCAGGATTGGATTTTTTTAAAGCTTGAATTGTTGACTTTTGAAGTCGCACAGTTTGTCGAAAAACAATTTTGTTGCTATTAACTTCTTTTGGCTAGGTTTGGACATTTGCAGAGAAAATGGCAGCTGTCCCTTTCATCTTCACACCCTCTACCCAAATCAGATAAGGTACGGGTAATATACCCATTATGATCATGTGGGTATTCAATGAGTTGTGACCTACCAATAAGGACTATTGAGCCCTAACCATCTGCAAAAAATATTTTGTTTTTCGATTGGAAATATTTGGCCATAGATTTGTGGCAACCCTGCAAGTTTTAAGCACCACCTAAGTGTTGTTGAAGCATTTATCCGTTTTTGGCCAATTTGTCTGGTCTTTAAATAGTCTGTTTCAGTTTCTAGGTTAATGTCGATGGTGTTTATTATGTTTCTATGACCTAAACTTAGTCCACTTTTGGTCAACAATTCCTTTACAATTAAAACTAGATAGGCTAGCGAGAGTAATGTCTCTAAATCAGCAGTTGGTGTAGTCCTCATGGAACTATTAAAGTCAACATGTGGTGGAGGGCTTATTCAACATCTAACATGCATGCTGATGCTAAGCTCAGAGGTGTGTCAATTTTTCTTTCAAATTTTATCAAAGTAATATCAGTGCTGCAATGGGAAAAGAGGAGGAAAAGAGGAAAAGATATTTATCTCCTTAATGCTGTCACGGTAAAAATTACCGCGACAAGAACCATTCTCTCCGTCATCCAAATACTTGTTCCTCCCTCCTCCATTCCTACAGGTGTCCTTCAATCTGCTGAGAGAGAGAGGGGCAGCCATGGTCCATCAGCCATCGGTTCACTCTCTCAGTACTTTGGAAAGAAACATAATCATTGATGTCGATTTTCCACTTTAACTAAGGTGACAGACGGGCGGTCTTGTCAAATACTAAGAACGGGTGACAGCCAGTCCCCAAAGAATGAGCATAATTACCACCATAAGTGTCAGACGGATGGTCTGACTCCAGTAAACCAAAACTGGCACAGTCGACACTTGGTCTCCGAATGCCGAAGTTACTCCATGGGAGAATGGCTTCAAGCCCAACTTTTACACCCTCATTATACTTAAATGTAAAAGATGGAACGATAACGTAAGTCCCTATTTCCCCAAATCTGCGCGAAAGTCAAACGAAATAACTTTAAAACGCGTGTAGCAAACTTCTGCCATATTTCTCTTCCCACAATTGTTATTAATTGAAACTTACTAATTTCCATCAAGTTCCCACAATAATATTTGTTTTGCTGGGAAATATCGGTGGGGAATAATGCAAAGTGTGAACAATCAAATTTCTTGAGTTCCAAAGTTTCTCTTTCATTCAAAATTGAATCGGGGATGTTAGGTGGCTGAATGCACCCACTGCATTCCCGAACTCTACAAGTTAGAGTAAAGCGCGGCGAATTCAGGGCTGACTTGCATTAAGCTGGGGAGATTAAAGTGCGAGTAAGAGAAGACTACTGGGTTTGCAACTGCGTTGGGACACTCACGCAAACAAGCTGAGCGTTGCTGAAAAAATGACGCGACCGAAACCCAAGTCACTGAGTTGCTGAAAGCACTGGGTATTTGAAGAAAAAGGGTTCATCCAGGCTTGGAAAAAGCCTGGGAACTCACTTTTTTGTAAGCTACGAAATCGAATAGATCGAAATAAAAGTAAATTTTGGAAGAAAGAAATTTGATTGAAAAAAAAAAACAATTAATTTGAGGAAGTGTTTTGAAAATTTGAAAAAAGGAGAATAATTTTGGAAATTTGTTGAAAGATACTCTTTGAGATACAGTAGAGAAAAAGAAGGAAAATTGGTTAAGGAAGGAAGGGAAATCTGGCAGGAGAAATAAGATAAGTATAATAGTTTGGTTTATTTGATTAAAAATTATTTCCGTTGAATCACATTATTTCGTTGTCGAGACATTGTTCAAAAAAAATTATCGTTTGGCTTTGGCTGTTCGCTTTATTTCCGAAAATTACGGAACTCGTGACCCGCTTAAAATAAAACCGTTAACATTTTTTTTTTCGGGACTAAACGTTACCGGTCCATCTTATCTTTTCTTGAATAACGATTTGTTTCTTTGTTTAAAATATCCTGGGTCTTAGCCCTACTTAATTGCAAGGTTTCCCAGGCAATTTACTTAACAATAAATATTTTGAAAATTAATTCCAAGACTTAATCTTTTATTGAAACTTCTTTCACCGTCGGTTTCGCTCCGAAGGTTTGCAATTTCCTTAATTATAAAAAAAATTGCTGGCGCCCTATTTCTCATTTTCAGGATATACACCCCTGTAGTCACCGACATTTTTATATTCTGATCAATTTAATTGATCACCTACGATATCATCTCAAATAGGATATCAATTTATTCGCTGAACCCACCCTAAGCTGAGTGGCCGGAGTTATCAGCATCATACGTGCTGAATGTGCTAAATTTGTCTACGACCTTCTTTACGTTATAGGTTCTAGTCTTCGTTGTGGTTTTGTTCGGGATTGTCGTAGTCGTGGTCGTGGTCGTCGTCGTCGTCACGTCGTCGCGTCGCGTCGCGTAGAAAAATTATAGCAACAATGCCTTTGGATACAAAACTACAAACTTTTTAAGGGCTCTTAGGCCATGGGCAATGTCCAAATTATCCTTTGACAGGAATGAGGATATGGTGGCAGACGGCAAGTTACTCTGCTGTAGGCTTATTTGTAGCACTTTCATTACTTTTGATATTATTTTTCTGTTAGTTGAAAACCGTTAAAGATCTCACCTCTACCTCATTTATGCCACTGCACATTTAAGGGTAATTTTTTTTATAATTTACAGCCACTCAAGGGGTTATTAGTAGGTACCCTTTATATATATATATTTAAACACAGTGCGAGCATTAAGAAAATAAGGAACGATTTAATTCAAGATACCGGTGCACATTGGTCTTAAAGTTCTGAACATCAAAATGGGAGGAAAAAACAGAGCTGGCTAAAGCATTCCACATTCTCGATGTCCGATTTAAAAAACAGAGACAGCATTGTTTTATAACTAAGCATTGCTATGGCGTTCTGGCATTTTTCGATGGGCTCTTCCACCTCCATGGCTTGTCAATCCAGGGTCAGGGTTGAGTCCTTCGGCATGAGGAGGCCGGTTATGTTAATTCTGACTTTGGGTCTGTTGGCGAGGTCCTTCTATAAGATCTTCCATTTCGGTTTTTGTTTTTCAACCAGTCGAGGGTGTATTCATGCAGAGATGTGAGAGTTTTAAACCCTTCAACTTTCGAGAACGTCCTGAATCTCTCCAAGGTACTTGCAGAGGATAGTATCTCATCACACGATCAAATGGAGTTTCCTTCTATTGGACCATTGTTTCTCGTTAAGCCATTTTCAAAGCATTCATATTTCAGGACCATTGCATTTACATAATAAAGATGCCGAACAAATATAAATGGTATAGCTTTTGCTATTAACCTACTCTAGAGTAGGTTAATAGCGAACATTTTATATAGCAAGGTGAAGTTTCAATGTCAATTCGTCGTCTGCCTTTGGCTAGTCTGAGTACCAATATTGTAAACATTAATTAAAAGATCTGCTAGATAGCACATTGAATACATTTTTGGGTCCCGAAATTATTCTCAAGTTTTCAGCTAAGGACAAGGAGCTTCTCTTTCAACCGAGCATTCTGTGGCTTTCTTCTTACAAGGGTACCTCGAACATAACTTGTCCTGTAAGGTAAAGTTCCGATTATCTTCTGGTTTTTGCCAGAGCACAAAAAGAATTTGAGACCTGTTTTATTCCGCCGTCCACTTCTTATAAGTTTTTACTGGACAAAGCGTTAACTTCGTGGTTTTTCGGTCGAATGTGCGTATAATCGGACAAATCTTGCAAAAATTTGAGAAAACCGGGTCTGTAGGAGGTAAGGAAACACAGGTGCATGCTCGTACAGCTTGTACTGTAGAAAATATTGCTGCTGTTTGCGATAATGTGCTTGCAGAGAGGTGGACACCTCAACTTATCGGCGTGCCAAACAATTGCAACTCTCACGCTCGTCGTTAATAAACCTTATGAATACATACTTGCGTTTCACGTTTACAAGGAGCGATTGACTCAAGAACAAAAGCTTCTTTACCATTTGAAGCGTTGTCAATGCTCAGAATGGTGGCAACAGTGGATGATAAATGTTTGAAGAAAATCATCTTTAGTAATGACAATGAGGCACGTTTTCACCTCAGTGAATTCGTCAATATTTGGTTAATGGACTGGCGGCATCATCGGGCCATATTTTTTTCCAAAATGAGAACGGTCAGGCAGTTACTTTGCATGGTGCATACGGTATTGTGAAATGAAAACTCACGATTTGGAAGATATGGATTTCGACGATATGTGGTTTCAACAGGGCTTGCCGCACAGCTAAAGAATCAATGGCGACTTTGCGGGATAAATTTAATGGTGGCGATGCAAATTGACCGCCAAGATTTGATTTGACATCGTTGAACTTTTTCTTTGGGGTTGTTTATAAGAAAATCCGATAAGCTAGCAACAATTCAAGAGAGAATGAGATAACTAGGCACATTAACGTGAGCGCAGCGTAGAACCTCAATTATATCTTCGACCATCGAATGTAAGTCGACGAGAACGAGGGGGCCATTTTTTAGGTATTTAAATTCATTCGTTAAAAACTAACCAGCCTTTAATTCACACATAATATTATTTTACAAACAAACAATTATCTTGTATCCAAAATAATCGCATGCAAACAAAGAATAACGTTTTTGTAAAATTTTTTGAAAAATCGAATTGACAGTTTATCAAAAAATAGAAACCTTAACAAAATATTACTAAAAGTTGGATTTTGTTTGCTCACATTTAAGGGATAATACTACCCTTATTATGTAGACACAGTGTAAGCACTAGGAAAGGGAGGGAGGTGTTGAAAGGAGGTGTCGGTGCACATTGGTTTTGAATTCCTGAATATTGCAATGAGCATTCCTAGAATCGCGAATATTATGGTTGAACTGCTTAAGGGGAGGAATGCAACTGGCTATTTCTCTAGAGCATAAACCGTTAAAATGACGATAAAAGAGTGTGAGACAAGAAACATTTGAAGAATGTTCAAGCGACGTAAATGATTTATGATGGTAATATCAGTGGCCACAAGCCATAACAGCTTAAGTCGATTTTTCAAACTTTTCAGGAGAGCAATTTGAAGTTTCAAATCCTCTCCATGAATCGGGGATTGTTCCTTTTTTAATGTTTGGTATGCAAGAATGAAGAAAATGCACTTCTTTTTAACATATAAGAAGATCGTTTATTTTAATCTGGTAATTAAAGCGTAATTAAAGAAATAAACACTTAAGTTGTTATGGTTTGTTGAACGTTAAAGATTTCAAAAGCTTAAGTCGAGTTAAGCTGTTATTCCATATGAAAAAAGACCGTTTAAATTTTCTTATGTCTACTTAAGCCGTTATTCCTTGTGAAAGAACGTGAGCTTTAATTTCATATGTTTAGTTAGGTTGTTTTTCCTTACGAATTACTTAATTACTTTACCGACTTAAGTTAGTTTTCCACATTTATTGTCCTTTGGTTATAAAATTTTTTCTTCTTTATTCATTATGTCTTATCATTTAATTAATACAAAGAAAAGGAATTTATATAAAAATTTTATTTATTACTAATAATAAATAATAAATATATTCTTAATATGTATGGTAATATCTACATATAAGAAAATAAAATAAATATATCTTCATATTTGGTACATTGATAAATTGCAGCAGAACAATCACTTAAACATCTTCTCCTTGATCAAGGTCTGTTAAATCGGGATGAGTATTTGGCTCGTTTTCATTGGAGGCCAGATTATCATAAAATGCATGGAAATCAGGACTTATAAACTGTTTTAAATCCATTAGATCTTTTTTCTTTTCTCTGGAAATGCTTGGTAAATCCGTTACTTTTTGTATGTCGTTTACACTGAAAGCAGCCCCTCTCTTACCCACTTTTATAGTCTTAAACGACTCATCTTTATCTAAAGAATGCTTATATGATACATCATTACAGCTTTTTGTGTATCGAAACCATCGAACTGCGTTCCAAGTAAATTTGTTGCCATCTTCGTCTACACGTTTCCATGAAAACTTTGTTTTGGAAAGCTTACAGAAATCATAAAAATCGTCATGCTTCATTTCGACAGCTTCAATCTTCGCTCCGACAGTATTTACAAATTGATACCAATCTCTTGGGGTTTCAATCTGAACATTTGTTTTTTTTTTTTCATGCGTTCGATTAAAGCGTGGTCACTGTCACACTCCATGTGCGTATGTCCTGGTTCGAGGAACTTATGGTCGATGTATTCAATACTTTTTGAACTTGAAATAAATGCTATGAACATTGCAGCAACAAATGTGTTTTTGTTCTGGCCAGAGCATGAATCACTGTAGAAGGTTAGATGTTTTGTTTCTTCTGGTAAGGATTTTAATAATTTGTAAACGCAGGATGCAATTTCATTGCCACCACGCCGGGCCATAGCTTCATGCCACATAAAACATTTGGCGTTGTTAGAATCCAAGTCGTGTATAGTCAAATTAAAAGTCCAGAGTTGTCTTTTATAAAAGCTTATCGAGTTTCTGAGAAATGGGGTTGGCAAGCATTGTTGCAAATCAAATGCGAAAGTTTTTATAGTTTTCGAAAAAACAAAAAGATTGTCACTTACCTTTGGCTTCAGCACGTTCGGTAAGCACCCTTGCTAATTTCACCATTTTTGCTGCTCTATTCCACATTTTAGATTTAAATACACTTTCAATTAGAATAATAACTTTAAAAATTCACTTCACTTCAATTACACTTGCAATTATAATTATCACTTTAAAAATTTACTTCACTTTACTACGATCTGCGACTGCTCACAATGACCTATCTCAACTTATGACTCACCTTTTCCCGATATTTATAGTAAATTAATTTTGGAAGAACAACCCAAATCTACTTAGATTTAAAATATTTGAAATTCAAATACGGAATAACGGCTTAACTTGACTTATTATTTTATAAATACCATAGCCTAGTTTGGAAAAAGAGCTTAAGTCAACTTTAGTTTAAAAAAAAATAAAAGTGTAGTTTGGAATAACAGCCTAACTCAAGTTAAGAAAACCAATATTCTTTTCTGAATTTAGGAATAACCGCCTAAGTTGATTTAAGAAAAAAAAGAAAAATGGCAGTTTTTAAAAATACTCAGATACTGAATTTCTTAAGTTGACTTAAGCTCTTATTCCAATTTTTTTTGTACAAATAAAGAAACAGTTTTGCCTAACTTAAGATAGGTCTATATGAAAAAACGAAAAATTGTTACCTAAAAGACTTAACTTAAGATAAGAAACCGACGTTAAATAAACTTCATATTTTGTGTAAGTTAAGTTGTTTTTCCAAATTTTTATTTTGAAAAATTGACTTAAGCTATTAGGTTTTTTGTTAATAACTTCCGTTTTAAAAGAGGTACAGGCACAAAAAATTGAGTGGAAGTAGATTTTGATATTCCGAACACGATTATGATAATAACTCAATTTCGTCATAACTCGAGTTAGGCGGTTATGACTTGTAGCCACAGAAATCATCAATCAATCTAAATGATCTACATTCAATAATATCCAAGAGGCTTAAGTAAGTTGCAGGTGCACCAACCCAGAGATGGGTTGAGTTATACTCAAGCTTTGGATGTATATAAGTCTTGTAGATAACAGCCAGATCAGAGGGGAAGAAAAACTTGTTGCATCGCCTTAGAAAACTAAACACATTGTGACATTTTTGGCGACATCGCGTATGCGATCTTTCCACAAAAGGTGGTTGGTTATACACACATACCGAGAATATCAAGACTCTTAGTCTCCTCGTTGCAAATGCTATGTATGGATAATGTTAAGGTGGGTATAACTCGCTTTAAAGATACAAGACAGCATTCGGTTTTCCAAGCATTAAATTCCAAGACATTTTTTATTTCCCATTGTTCAATGCTGTTCAAGTCAGAAGTTAATGATCTTTTCATATTTTGTAGTTGCAGATCCACAACCGAAGAAGAGGGATGTGAGTCCGAAAACAAATATGAAAAGCTAAGTACTAGTGAAGTCAGCGGAACAGTGTATTGGATTAGAAGTTGCAGACAGGAGATCAATTATAAAAATGAAAAAGAGTGTTGAAGATAGAACAGAGCCCTGAGGCACACCAGCATTTATTTTTTGGTTTTCAGACTTGAATCCATCTAATACAACTTGTATTGAAAGATTCGAAAGGTAATTACTAATCATATGAAGCAGGGATTCATAGAAACCGAAAGCACGCATTTTCGATAAGAGAGCCTGATGCCAAACCCTATCAAATGCCTTTGAAATATCAAGTGCAATAATCTTACTTTCTTCAAAGCGATGTAAATATTTGTTCCACTGTTCGGTGAGATGAACCATGAGATGAATAGTGGACCTATTGCTACGAAATCCGTGCTGTCAGTCATTAAAAAGCTTTTTATTTTCGAGATATTTCTTGAGTTGATAATTAATCAGCGTTTCCATGACCTTAGAAAGAAGAGACATAAGTACAATCGGTCAACTGAAATATCTTATCAAAAATTTCATTTAATAAAAAATATTATTTTCGAAATTCTGTAAATTTTTATAAAATTGAATAATCAGTTTTTTCATTAGAATCTAAATCTAAAAAAAAAATGATATGCCATATTAGTAAAAGTTTATGATCGAGTCTTGATATTTCGTAAATAAATAAAGGAATTGACTTCAAACTGATTTCATTCTTCATTCTACGACACATTTTTCAGGAATATCCAATCTGTATTAGTTGTCATAAGAATAAAAACTTTTGAGAAATTCTACTAAAATTGGTATGAATTGGTTTTCGACTAAAAATCTGGTTAGCAAAAATAGGTTTTGAAATCATACTATTTCATCATATGCAAAATATTGTTGATAATTTTAAAAATTTTCATATTGACAATTTTTTTAACAAAACACTAAAACCTACAAACCCTTTAAGCAAGACAAATCTACAGACGGGATGGGAAGCTTTCTGTTTTTTTTCTCATTTTATATAATTTGTTCTTTTGCTTAGAATGTGCCTAATTGTACCACTCTTTAAAAAAAATAAAGTAGAAACAACTGCAGACACCAATCAAGACCTATAGATACTCGCTTTACCTATAGCGCTCGCTTAATGCTGATGAAAGCCAAAGTCATTCTCTCTGAAATATGGGCCAATAGGGGCAGCCAAAATACCACTAAATATTTCTTACACACCCATTTTCCTAGTAATAGACTCTCCTTCTGAGGATGATTTTTTGCTGAAAATTGATATTTGTTTCCAATTACTGAAAACACGCAGCCTGATTCAGTTGAATTAAGAGTAATAGTGCAGGTCCAAGTTAAAACACTTTGAATTAGTCGGAAAAATTTCTTGTTGAAAAAAAGTGGGTAGTTATACGACTTAGTGCAAATTAAGTTGTATCAAAGTTTTTGAGAGCCCTAAAATTAATTTATAAACTAAAGTATATTTTAAAAGTTATTGATCATTTGTTTCAAAAACTCACAGCTAAATGTTTTTTGTTTATAAAAAATCATATATTCAAAATGTTCTTCAATTTAAATGGTACTTTGTTTCAATTTACTTTAAATATTTGTTGCCATTTTCGCATCTGTTTTTTTACTACGAAAATAATTCTATGACTATGATTTAATCTAAACAAAAATAATAACCTCTGATCACATTGTTTACAAATTGTGGTCATATGTACATAATAAATAAAAAACTAGCTTTCAATAACTCTAAAATAAATAAAATTGCCTTTTCAAAAACTATCATTTACTGCTGTTGTGCATATTTTTATGTTTGGGTGATTAGAAGAGTTTGTTTCCATTGGTTTAGTATAGTCCAAACGACCTTATCATTGAAATAACATTTTGAAAACTATTTTTATCTTTAATGTCGATGTTTAAAAAAAAAAAAATAACCTATAAAATATAGTCCAGCCGAGGAAAATACCTTTTGATCAATTTCCCTACGAAAAAATCTGACAGCATTAGCTTTTTTAAGCCGGAATTTTATATTGAAATTAAGATGGTTTGTGCACAAAAAGCGCCAGAGTTTAAACTATTTGACGGCCTACAAATAATATAATTTGAGTAACAAAAAAAAACTAAGCTTATAAGCTTCCTCAAATGTTACCTAATAACTCTTTGGCTAAAGACAAGTATATGCGTCTTGAAAGGGAATTTAATATTCTTAACAAGTTTTATATAAAATTATATTACCTCGCTTGAAAGTAGTTTGAAAGAAAATAGTGAATGCTTTCATAAAAAACAAAAAAAAAACAGTGGAATTCCAGTATAAAGATGATACCTATTCCGATTTGACTCCGATTTGTAATTTGTTTGCTGAATACTTTGAATCAAACTATGCAAGTACCATACCAACAATCTATTTACTGCAACGACAATTTGGTTACCGTGAGTAATTTTGGAAGGTTAGTTACTAGCAAGTCAGAAGTTGAAGAAGCACTTTTAAATGTGAATAATGACTATCGTCCGGACCCAGATAATGTGGCTCCAATTGTCTTAAAAATGTGTGGGGCTGTAGTACTCTCTGAAACTCTTTCTAACATTTTTAATCTCTTTCTTTCTAAAGGTGAATTTTTTTCTGAATGGAAAAAATCTTACAAAATTCATATTCATAAAGCAGGACCCAAACAGGAAATATCTAACTACCGTCCAATCTGCAAACTGTCCGAAACTTTTTGAAAAACTTTTGTGTGATAACCTTTCAGCACAGATAATAAATTTATTATCTTTAAATCAGATAATAAATTTATACAGATGTCTCATCCCAGCAGGAAAAAATGAAACATTTTTTTCTCTTAACAGACAAGCCTTAACAGACAAGAGCTTTTAAAAATAAAGCTGAGAAAGCTCTTTTTGCCTTGCTATTTTTTTTTTCGTTTTAGAAACTTTTCTCTTCTCACTTGTCATTTTGTTTGCCAACGAATACAAAAACAAAGTTTGGTCCGTTGCAAACAAATGTATATCTTTTTTTTATGCGCGTTTTGTTGCGTAAAAGAAGAAAGGGGTGATAATGTTGGATCTTTTTTTTGTTTATTTTTTTGTGAATGTCGATTGTTAGGTGTCCGGTAAGGAGAATAGAAGAAGTTGCTTGTGTATTGCTATATGAAAATATTGTGTGGGGAAGAAGGGGCAAGTGAATGTGCAGATGATTTGGTGTCTGTGTTTTACGTTCGTACGATCGTACGTTCGCGACGTTTTTCTCGTCGTCCATAGCTCAAAATTCCCGGTACAGATGTCTTCAAACAGTCAAGAGTCCAGTAGAAGATTTTACTACCTACGCAGCACGTGTCAACAAAAACTGCGAAGATTTTAAGTTGAGCGCCCTCACACCAGACCAATTCAAGTGCCTAGTTTTTGTGACAGGACTGCAATCATCATTAGACGCAGACATTCGAACAAAACTGTTGTCTAAATTGGATGAGGACGCGAGTTCAGATTTAAGCAAGTTGTTGTCCGGCGTTCAAAAGTGGTTTAGCCTTAAAAAAGATGCAGCATTAATCGAACAAGCGTCATCACCAGCAACCTCAGTCAATGCAGTCAGAACACATCAAAAACACAAAAATCAACTTCAGTCGGCGCAGCAGCAGAAGCAACAAAACAGCTTGCCAAGATCCCCTTGTTGGAGTTGCGGTGAAATGCATTTCTCACGAGATTGCACTTTCAAAAATCATAAATGCACAAATTGCTATCGTGTGGGGCACAAGGAAGGTTACTGCAGCTGTTTTTCATCAAAAAGTGACAAACTAATTCCGACGAAAGCAATAAAGAACAATGGTCGACATGGGAACAAGAAAAAATTCTCCCAACAAAACAAAGCCGTCTTTGTTAATTGCGTCCAACATGCGAAGCGAAGGAAGTTTGTAGAGGTGAACATCCACACCAGCGCTCAGAGATCAAGCCAGTCTATCCGTCTTCAAGTAGACACTGGTTCTGACATCAGTATCATCGATATAAGTACATGGAACAAGATTGGGCGACCAGGAACCGTACTTAAAGATCGTGAAGCAAAAAGCGCATTATTGAATTCCATCAAACTTATCGCTGAATTTCCTTGTGAAATTCAGCTAAATGGGGAAGTAAAATCTTGTAAATTATTTGTTTCAGAAGTTAAGTTTTTAAATATTTTAGGAACAGATTTGTGCGAAATATTTGATTTATGGGACAAGCCTATCAACACAGTGTGCATCAGTCGAATCATTCAACCGACGACCGCCGATCGCAATGCAGCCATATCAAGCATTAAGAAGCGGTATGCTAAATTGTTCAAGTCAGATGATTCTTCGGTTTGTTCGAAACTGCAGGTCGAGCTCCACCTTAAACCAAAAGCTGTTCCAGTATTCCGAGCCAGAAGAGATGTGGCGTACGCTGTCCTTCCTCAAATAGAACGGGAACTCAAACGTCTACAGGATCGAGGATATATCACTCCAGATGATTATTCAGATTGGGCAGCCCCAATAGTGGTAGTGAAAAAGTCTTCAGGAGAGGTACGTCTGTGCGGAGATTATTCATCAGGTCTAAACGATCAATTAGAGTCGCATGAATACCCCATTCCAACTCCAGAAGCTATTTTTACCAAGGTCGGTAACAGTGAAATCTCCAGTCATATAGATTTAGCGGACGCATTCCTACAGGTCCAAGTCACACCCGAATCTGCTAAACTGCTTACCATTAACACCCACAAAGGTTTATTTAGACCAAACAGACTAGCACCTGGTACAAAGCCTGCACCTGGAGCATTTCAGCAGATTGCAGACACAGTTTTGGCGGGTATTGAAGGAGCAGCAGCTTATATCGACGATTTCATCATCGGCGGAAAAACCACCCACGCAATTTTCTTGAGATTCATTTCAGCATCTTTCTACATTATTATCTGTATAACAAAATTTGCAGTCAATTACCTCTTCTGGTTCTTAAGCTATGAACAGCAAAAAAAAGTCGCGGCCGTAGGTACACACGAGTTACACAGATGCAAGTCAGCAAACTTGATGACGGAACATATGTGTTACTTCGCAACCCATAATGTAATTCAACACCACTTTCCGCTGACAATCGATTCATTGCAATATCCGAAGGCCAACGGGAAGTGGATGCATTGACCTTAGCTTTAAGTGATTAATTTGAATAATAAAACTAATTCGGCAGTCGCTATCGACCCGAAGAACAAACAACACTGTTTTCTTTCGGAACAACATATATATATAACTCACGCACAGACATTTTCCCAAAATGCTTTTATTTCCACTATATGGACCTTAAAACGTCGAGAAATGTCAACATTTTCAATTCGACAAATCGGACCCATTATAATTATCAAAAAGGAACACGTTTTTTTATACAGTTATGTCAAGGAAACATACAAATCAAACAATACAAATCTACAGGAAGACCCTTATTTGAACAGAAAACAGTACATAATTTATTTTTTGCTGCACAAAATCTACTTGTCCATTTTTGAGGAAGTTATCTTTTTGAATAAAAAAAATAAGATCAGTTCTTTTTAAACTAGAAAAAATATTATTTGAATTGTTGACACATTATGTACAATGAGGTACATACATGTACATTGGACATATGTATGTAGGTACCTCATCATCCAATTGACACCAGTCAACAACACTTCATTACGTTTAAAAACATATAAAACAGAAAAATGTATTTGTGGAGATTTTAAAAAATTGAAGAAAAAGAAGAATTTATAAAAAAAATCCACATAAATGCACGCAACTAGCAATTACATATCCGATTATAAGAACTCGAGCTATAAAGACAACCTTGTCCTAGCTTTGTTTCTATTTGCAAAGACAACTGTAAATATCGATCAACTCTCCTGCACCTTTTTTTAACGCATCACCAACAGCCACACCACACCACACAAAATCAAAATAAAACAGTTTTGTTTTCATTTGTGAAGAATGATCATGGTGTATTATGTGTTTACTGTGCATTAGGATTATGAGAGGAAAAGAACATACAAAAATGATTTCAGATTTTTCCTTGCCTTAGTTTTCATTCATAGGAAAGAAAGAAGACAAGTGTTGAACTTTTTGAAAAAGCTCTTTTTTTGGTTGATTTCAGTTTCATATATCATTTCTCGCCATAAGGGTGATATTGTATCGTTACTCAAATAATATACAGTAATCCTTGGACTTTAGTTATTTATTCAATATTTCATATTATATTATTTAAGTGTTGATTGCTCAAAGGTTATTAACAGACTGAATACATAAAGTAACTTAGGTATTTGACAATTGAGAGTTTGGAGAAAGAGAATCATAATTGACACGATATAACAGCTCTTCCCCTCAAGGAGATTTTATGTTTTGTTTTAAGTTTACAAACAAATTCAATATTAGATATAAAATATAAAATCCAAAACAAATTTAAAATACTTTAATACAATTTCCTTGAAGTAATATTATTTTATACTAATGAGTGGATGAATGAAGGCTGTAATTCTATTACAGTTATATCTTCTCGTAACCCCATTTATCCGGTTTCCTTCTTTGTCTCTCTGATCGTCTTAACACTTCCTGATTATTTTCCTTACCTGAACCTCCTGCATCCGCTGCCGGTTCATCGCCTGCCTCAGAAACTATTGGCACCTCCGTTGTCTCTGTTGCTATACTAGTGGTTCTTTGTGGTTTAATTGGTAATTCCATTGATGTACTTGGACCTTCGTTCTCCTCCTCAATGATATCATTTTCCTTGTTGCATATAAATAGTTCTCTAGATCTCACCTCTTCACCAACCTTGCGCATTTGATCGGTATGCCTTTTCCAGATTCGCCCATCATCTAACTTCACCATGAAATGTAATTGTCCGACTATTTCAATCACTTTACCGAATTTCCATTTAACTGCTGATAAATAATCTCGCACTGCAACCCTTTCATTTAATACAAATTTGGGTTTGATGTTCTCATTGAAATTATTTCGATGTATTTTGTTTTCAACTGGTAGCATTAAGTCCAGGCGCGTTCTTATTTGATGTCCAAACATGAGCATTGATGGAGATTTCCCAGTAGCTGGATGTATAGCACGTCTGTAAGCGAATAAAATGTTTGATAATTCTTGACTTATTAACTTTTTGTTACAATTAATTGCTTTAAGTTTGTTTTTAAAGGTTTGCACATAACGTTCGGCAAGACCATTTGTCGATGGGTGGTATGGAGCACCTTGCTTGTGCTGAATGCCATTGTTTTTCAAAAATCTCTGAAAACTATCCGCCATGAACTGTGATCCCCAATCGCTAACAAATATTTTCGGTAAGCCAAATGTACTGAAAATTTCTCGACATTTTTGTATCGTTATTTCTGTCGTCAAATTTGGGATTACGTGCACCTCTGGCCACTTAGTGAAGGCATCAACTAGAATAAAAAAGTAATTACCTCTAAATGGGCCAGCGAAATCTGCATGTACCCGCTCAAACGGCTTTCCCGGCATTTCCCAGAAATGTGTGGGTTGAATTTTGTTTGCTTCTGGTCGTGTAAGTTGACAGTCTGTGCAGTTCATCACCATTTGCTCGATATCACGATCCATATTTTGCCACCAGCAATATCCTCTGGCCAGTGTTTTCATTTTGGTCATTCCAAAATGAGAAGAGTGTAATTCGGCTAAGACTCGTGCTCTTAACTCCTTCGGTACATATACTCGTATGTTTCTCATTAAACACCCCTGCTGCATCGCAAATTCGGTTTGATTAATTCCAAATCTGTCCTTGGAATCACATTCCCTCCCGAACTGCAATGCCTTTATTAAAGTTTTAACTTGCTCATCTCTTTCAGTTGCTTTGCTTAATTGATCCACTGTAACAGGCAATTTCGTGATGGCGTCAACTTCAAGTAAATCGATTTCCTCAATGGCATTGTACTTTTCTGCTACAGGTAAACGTGACATTGCATCGGCATTTGCATTTTCTTTTGATTTTCTATACCGAATGTCATAGTCAAATGATTCAAGAAAAATTGCATAATGTTGCATACGTGTAGCTGAAAGTGTTGGTAGTCCTCTATGTGGTGACAAAATCTGGGATATTGGCTTGTTGTCAGTGACTAAAGTAAATCGCCTAGCATACACGTACTGGTAGAATTTTTTAATACCAAAGATGATCGCGTATGCTTCCCTATCCACTTGACTGTATTTTTGTTGAACTTTTGATAGTGTTTGTGATGCGTATTGAATAGGCCTTTCGCTCTTATCTGGGTAGACATGGCTGAGAACTGCACCCACTCCGTATGGACTAGCATCTGTTGCCAGTATTAATGGCAATTTTGGATCGTAATGGGCTAATATCACATCTGACTGCATCTGTTTTTTTACTGATTGAAATGATTTTTCACAATCCTCATCCCAATAAAAAAATACCTTGTCCTTTAAAAGGTTATTTATAGGATATAAAATCGTACTCAACCCTTTTAAAAATCTTCCATAGTAATTTATGAGACCCACGAAAGCTCTTACTTCGTCTTTATTGCTTGGCTGTTTCATGTTTTGTATCGCGTCAATTTTGCTTCTCATTTTATGAATTCCATTGCAGTCTATCATATACCCACAATATTCTATACGATCTACCATAAATTCAGACTTATCCAAATTCACTCGCATATTGTAATGATTTAATCTTCGAAGTACTTCTTCCAAACGCTGTAAGTGAACCGAATCATTTTCCGCTGTGATTTTTATGTCATCTAAAAACACTTTTACACCTGGGATATCACTCAAAACTTGCTCCATATGCCGTTGCCATTTTGCTGGTGCACACGCTATCCCAAACATCATTCTTTTAGGCCGATATAACCCTTTATGGGTGCTCAACGTTAGATAATCACGATCATCTGGGTGTATTTCTAACTGCAAGTAGGCTTTGGACAGGTCGATTTTTGTAAATTTTTTTCCCCCAGCCATTGAGGTGAATAGTTCATCAATTGATGGCAACGGATATTCATCGATATTTAAAAATTTGTTGACTGTGGCTTTATAATCGCCACAGATTCGAACTTGGTTATTTCGCTTGCGAACAGCAACTATCGGTGTAGCCCACTCACACGTATCCACTGGTTCCAAAATATCGCTTGCCACTAACTTCTCCAGTTCATCTTCAACCGCTTTTATTAATGGAAATGCCACGCGACGCGCTTTGATGAAAATCGGGGAGGCATTTTCTTTCATATGTAACCGTGCCTGTATTCCTGTGATTTTTCCTGCTGTTTTGGAAAATACCTTAGGGTACTTATTAACTAGTTCGTCAATTACTGAGAATTTAGCTTTGTCTTGTTGTATTTGCATTACTGTATCTAATTGTTTTTCGAAAAGTTGACCCCAATCTAATTTGATCTGTCGAAGCCATTCACGACCCAGCAAAGGGTTTCGTTGCGATCGAACGATGTACATTTTGAGGTTAACCACGTTTTGCTTTGTTTTAACCTTGACGTTAACATAACCAAAGCATTCCAGCTTCTTTCCGCAAAAACTAACCAGCTCCGTATCGTTTTCTTGTAAATGAAGTTTGCCAAATTGTTTCTTTGCATCTGATAGACCGACAACAGTTACAGGTGACCCAGTATCTATTTGAAAAATAAAAGGAATGTCATTAACAATAAGTTCGCAACACATTTTGGAACGAAGTGTTACCTGGCTTGGGTCGTCGATTTGTAAAAGCTCATCTGATATGTGGCAGATTTCATCAACACAAATGTTCTCGGCACCGGTCTCTTCTTCTAATTGATTTGTAGCTCCTCTTCCATTTCGTCTCATCTTAAAACAAGCTCGCTGTAGATGCCCCTTTGTATTGCAGTATGAGCACATTGAGTTTTTATACTTGCATTTGGTTGCTAAATGCTCCGTGCTGTTACACCGATAACAAACAAAATTCGTCGATGACGATGTTCTTATTGGATTTGTACTTGATTTATTTTCCCAAGTGTTTTTTTTCTTTTTGTTATTTTCTTTTACGAAATTCACATCAGATGTCAATTCTTTCTCTTTGTGTAACTCCGCACCACCTTTTTCTGATACCTCTATGGCCTTGGCGGTGTCTAGTGCTGACGATAGAGTAAGTTGTTCTTTTTCTAGAAGCCGATTTTGAATGCGTTGATTTTTTAGACCAAATACAAATTGGTTTCGTAAAGCGGTTTGTAAGTATGAACCAAACTTACACCCAATTGATAAACGCCTAAGTGCATTCAGAAATTCTTCACAGGTTTCTTCGTCCTGCTGTTTTCGCAAATGTAAGCGATAGTTTTCCAATATTTCATTTGGAGTTGGGTCGAAGAACTCGGATAAAGTTTTAATGATGTCGTCATAGGATTTGGTTGATGGTTTGTCTGGTGACACTTTATCGCAAAGAACGTTGTATGCTTCACTTCCCATGTAGTGGAGGAGCAATTTGACCTTTTTTTCAATAGGGTGGTCAAAAAGGGCAATCGCAGTCTCAAATCTATCAACCCAACGGCTCCATTTGATATTTTTGTCATATGGTTCGATAGAAAATGGAGTTTGGAGTGACTGAACAACTACGGGTTGTGTCATATTTTAATTTCACTGAATATCGAATTTTTTTTTATCTGTATATAATGTTAACTCGTGTATGTATTTATTTAATATCAATTAAAAAAAATCTATTCATGCAGTTTGTTTTATTTCTTTTTTTTTTTTTTTTTTATTGTAAGACCGCGTGCTTCTTTTTTTTTTTAAGCTTTTCTCATTGATTTTCTTTAATTTGTGAATCCGCTCTATCCTCGTCGCCACTTATTGTATCGTTACTCAAATAATATACAGTAATCCTTGGACTTTAGTTATTTATTCAATATTTCATATTATATTATTTAAGTGTTGATTGCTCAAAGGTTATTAACAGACTGAATACATAAAGTAACTTAGGTATTTGACAATTGAGAGTTTGGAGAAAGAGAATCATAATTGACACGATATAACAGGTGAGACATCTGTATATTTATTAGAGTCAGTCACGCTATTCTACTGTGCAAACTATCAAAAATTGGTTTTAATTCAATTATTTTGCGGTGGTTTAAATCGCATTCAATTTGTTTCTATTGGTATGGTAAGGTTCTCTCTACTTCTGTACATGTGTAATCAGGAGTCCCTCAAGGTTTTCAGCTGGGACCCTTACTTTTTCTTATTTTTATTAATGACATGCCATATATTTTACATATTTGCTAACAATCTAAAGTTTTATAGATGCATAAAACAAACTTATGATTGCCTTCGCTTGCAAGATGACCTTAACATGCTTCTTCAATGGTGCAAGAAAAATCAATTATCTTTAAACGTGTAAAAATGTCGATTTTTGTATTATATGGTTCTTACTATCCTACTTTCTTCGAATATACATTTGGTAGTAGTGTTCTTGAAAGAGTCAATGAAAAGAAACTCAATTTTATCAAACGTGTTGAATATTTTGCTGCCAAAGCTAACTCCATACTTGGTTTTATTAAAAAATTCAACAGACTTTTCAAACCCTTATACTTTTAAATCTCTTTTTTGTTCATACGTAAGATTTTTTTTTTAATATTGTTGTGTGGTTTGGAACCCATACTGTAGATTCATTCATTAAGAATTGAAAATGCCCAAAAGAATTTCACTACTTTTGTTGTATGGAAACTTGGATGGAATATTGAAGTTCCTTCATATGCTACGAGATGCAAATTTATCGGTCTACAGTCACTTGAAAATCGACGTAAAATCTTCTGTGTTTTATTTATTCGTGATATTCTGTCGCATCATTTCAACTGCCCATATCTTTTATCTTTAATTCAGTTAAATATATCTTCTCGTCAACTTAGAGATTATGATCTATTCCTCGTAAGTTAACATAGTTAACTAATTTGTTTAGATATAAATTTTATTTTAATTTTAAGTAGTCTCCAAGATGATTAATGTAATCTCTGTTTGATGAATATACTAAATTAAACAGCTGTCATTCATTGCTTCTTCGTTGAATGAACTTGAGTGGACCACTGACCATCGCCATCTTCTGGTATAGAGTAACAACAATCTTACTCTCGATCCTCACAAATTAAAAATAATAGAAAAGGGGGATCAAAAGGCGGTTTTGGGAAAAATTCTGAGTTAAGTTTTGAGTTTTTGGTAGTTGAATCAGTAGTTTCTGTTCACCTGAACTGTACACAGCGGTCAACTGACTTTGGAAAACTTCAAGATTCTCTTAACTGCTTTGGATAACAAAATTTAATTATTATTGCTGACCTGAATGCCAGAATTGGTTTGGACCAATGTTGTACTGAACAACTATCATCTGTTTCAAAATTATTGTTTGAAAGAAAGTCTAAGTACAGCGTTATGGTTAGAAATATGAAAAAGCTTTGAAAACTTTATCTTCGCCATATCAACAATATTGGAAGCTAAGAGGATTAGATTTTGATTTTATTTAAACATACATTTTAAACAATAATTTGGCTAACACAATCAATATGATGCGTGGCATTGCCGTCTGCCTTATTGACAACTAAAAGTAAAGCTTTATATAAATAGAAATAAAAAAGAAATTGCAGTCTAAGATCAAAACGGTTCATTTAAAATTTTGATGTCTATATTTAAGTGTTGTTTTGCAATATGCATATAACTTTGTGACATCCATTTCCCGTAGAAGGCTTATGATATCAGTATTTGAAAGAAAGTCTTCTTATTTCTTTTAATATCGCACATCGTCCAACATCGGCTTTTAAGAGGAAAGGTTACTATAGTTTAGGTCAACATCCACCTGCTCGGCAAGTTCTATCCAGTCTTTAAACCATCCACTTCGGGATTGGATTGTATGCAGAACTACCAGAGCTTTGAGGATGTAATTGATCTGCAGCTTGAGTGTTTTCCGACCTCCCCACGCGTGCGCCGCATAAAACGTAACTGATTCCGATACAGTTTTGAAGACCCTTAAATTACTGGTATGCGTAATTTCCTTATTATTAAAGCATTCCTTCCATGCTACGTTTATAGCTGTTTTTGCCTTATCAAGTTTTTCAGTGGAATGTTTTTCCATGCACAAATTCTTAGTAAAGTAGACTCCTAGATATTTGTATTCTTTCATCAACTATATTCTTTCACCATTGTAATGCACCCGATCTTCCGCCGCCATTCTTAAAAACCATCACTTTGGATTCATTTAAATTTTCCACTAGGCTGCACCTTTTGCAACATTCAGTAAGTTGATTTTTCATTAGCTGAAGGGACTGGGGAGTATACGCTAGCAGAACAATGTCGTCAGCGAAAAGAATTGCTTTAATATTAACACCTGTGTACTCGATTCCTGCTGGTAATGCTTCGACTAAATATATCATCAAGCGACTATGAAAAAGCTGGCGAAATAGGGCATTGCTATGCACGATGTCGAAAGCAAAAAGTTTCTTATTTCTCGATAGAAACGAATCAGCAATCGAGCGGAGTACACAAATGTAATCAACGGTGGAGTATCCCAATCTGAATATAGCTTAGAACTCGCTAAGCAGATTATTAGTATCGATGTAGATATCTTATATGAAAAGTTCAAAAACGAGATTCCTCTGTACCATCACATCCCGCAGCCTTTCGATACTTTTATTGGTTTATAGAATCACTTCTTCTTTTGAAACTGGAGCATCTAAAATATTAGTATATTATACTGGTTCAGAAACTTATTTGGTGCATCTGTGTTAAACAATTGATCGAAATATGTTTGCAGTCTATCCGAATTAAGATTTTGTTCCATTAAGTTTTCGGACCAGCCTTGAAAACTCAGACGACTTGTTACACTTTGCAAGCTGATGCGCTTGGGCTTCCGAATATTTTTTTCGTCACAGAAGATTATAATTGTGATTATACTCCATGTAACCGGCTTTTGACATATTTGTATAACACTTCCGATATGCACTCAGCTAAGCGTAAGAAAATCTTCTCGCCTGCATGTATTCCTTGTCAAATCAAGGTTCTCTATATTCCGTTTTTCTTTTACTGTTGTTCGGTGTATAGTATGCTTCTTTAATGCTTTTTTCAATTTTGTTCAGGCTTGCGTTCGTGTTCTATAGTTGGATGCAGATTCGTTTGACCAGCGTAGTTTAAGAATCAGTTGCATTTGTACATTGTGTAGAGGAGAGTTTTTGAATTTGAATTTTAAACCGCAAAGGGATGATCTTCTTTTATTTTGCACTTTATGCAATCCTTAAGCTCTATAGGACGTATTCCATTTCGTTGCAGAATGTCCTATTCTTATGAAGATCCGAAAGGTCTTCTTTGACTGCACGATAATCGCCGCATCGGCAAAGCAAAAGCGTCATTCGGTATGCTGTTGCTGAATAACTCTATCAGCTAAGAACAAAGCAACGACTGTTTCGCACAAATGTCGAATCTGTGCTTTTTTATGGGTCCAGCACTTGGAAGGTTACTTCAGCAATAACAAGAAAGCTCCTCAGGTTGTCTCCGAAACATCTTAAGGATTTTCTGGCCTAACAGCTTTTCAAATGATGTCCTTCAAAGAAGGACAGGCCGAAACCTATAGAATCTATAATACGAAGACCTAAGTGGCAATGGGTTGGACGCTTCGAAAAGGTAACGATTGCATAGTAGGCCAAGCAATGCAGTGGAAACCGCTTATACAAGAAGGAAGAAGAACTGGACGACGAGAAGCACATGGCGCAGGACAGTCGAGGTTTAATCAGCATCACCAGGCAAGAGTTGGAGGGGGCTGACACATATCCGGAAACCGTACACGATGGCGCGTAGGCGTAGTAGAGGCTCTATGCCACTTAAGGTGTTAACAACGGACTTAACAGGTTTGAGGAATTAAGTAAGTAAATAAGTAGGTCTAAAATCCAAAATATACAACTACGAACTTCTAATAAGTAGAATTCATTAAAAACTGAGGACTAAGTGCAAAATATGTGATACTTCACAGTAGAATCAAACACGGTTAGAAGTGAAGGGCAAATCTATGCTTAATAACTTAAGCTTAACCACGTGGTAAAACATACTTTTGACTAAAACATAATCATAATTTAAATTATAGTGTTAAAAGCTGTAACTTCCATATTAAAATAACGACACTTTATACAATCGTAAAACTCAACTGACAACCTTAAAGCGAGGACTATTCGTAAGCTCAAAACAAAACTACTTCAGTCTCACCGCCAAACCAAACTAACTGCAGCTATGTGAAAAAATATAAAAATATGTTTTTTCTTCCTTCTATTTACAATCGTCTACACACACAAACGGAAATAGAGAGAAAAACAGGATTCAATTGCATTGAAAAATTGCAAAACAACAGCTTTGTTTCCTGCGGAAATAAAAAGGAAAATAAAAACAGAAAAACAGAAAACCATAAAAAAGAATAAAACATGATAATGCTTTCAATGTTGACGCCGCAGAATTAAAACAAAAAAAAAAACAAAACTGCAAAATCAAAAAAAAGAAACAATATGATTTTTCAAATTGAAATAAAAAATAAAATGCAAAACAACTTCATCAAAACACAAACATGGCTGACAAACTAAAATAAAAAGCACTGCAAAATAAAAAACAGATGAAAAATTGGCAAACAAGGAAAACTCATTGGAATTTTCCATTCCCTTAGTTCCCATTACCAGCTGGGCTATAGTGTTTTGCAAAGGGAATGAGTTATCCTTATCCTTATCCTCTCTCTGTGATCAGCTGTTGAGTTGAACATCCTGTGAAAAATTACCAAAGATAAAAATGTAAAATAAAAAATAAAAAATACATAACACACAAAGGACGATGGAAAATATATTTATAAAGGGGTGAATATTTGACTTTAATTGAAAAAAAGAGATTTTTAAAGCCCATCCTGTGAAGAGAGGACTTATAATCCAATATAACAAAAAAAAAAGTAAAAAGAAGCAAGAAAGGATTAAATTGGCTCACTTAATTGACTCCCTTCAGATAGATTCTCTGTGTGTTCTTTATGAAAGTTAAGGATACATAAGGTGTCGTTTCGTTTCGTGTCATGTCCTTTTTTTGAAAGTGATGTATACAAACGTTGGTACACAGAAAAGAAAAAGGTCCTTACCATCCAGCTAATGTTTTTCTCACCTCTTTACTCCACTCCACTCCACTCCAAATATTCAGAGAGGGGTTATTTAAGTTTTGAAAATAAATTGACCCATTTATTTTAAGGGATGAATAAAATTGAAAATATACACACAAAAAAATCAAAGAGACGCTGTGCTCAGTGGCAGAAGGAGGATGGTGGAGAAAGGGTTTAGTCTGTTGAAAGTATCCAAAAATAATGTTGGATATTATTTTACATCGAATATCGCACCTTGCACGTTTGACCTTAAAAATGAGAGGTGTAACAAATTGTTTATTTACCTTTATTAACAGGATTCATTTGAGTTTGACTAAGTGGGTTATTCAAGCTTATATTTTCTCAAGCTACTTACATCCTAAATTTTAAAATGATTTAAGTTTATTTTAGGTAGAACTTTTAATGTTCACTAGGGAGCTTATTTACACTTAGTTTAACGCTTTATCTTTAATCGTTTAATACAGAAAAAATAATCATTGACATTTTCAATAGAAAATTTGATTGTGATTCTTTCATTTATTTCATCTTCAAGTATTTTTGATAAGAACTAGAAAATTTTAATATTATATAACTTGGGAAACCAGCATAATAATTTTGTTATGGATTTAAAACACTATGTATAAATGACCAAAGCAGCTTAGAAATGATCCAAGAGTTTTAAAAGAAAGTTAAACTCTGCCACTAAGTTTGAAAGATGACTTGGATTAGAATGTATAACAATCCTACATTAAAAAGTACCAGATTATGAGTATTAGTAATGAAAATTAAGAAAAATGAAATAAAACAAATTCCGACAAATTTGGTCGACCTTTGACCCCAAATAAAATTCTAAGCTCGCATGTTATTAATGGGAACTTTTAGATTTTAATTTTTTAGGGTAAACCCAAGGTCAACCTCTCCAACAAAATTTGGCTCTATCGGAATTTTGTTATTTGAACACTATTTTCATGTCTTAATTAAATGGACTAATATAGGTGCGGGGACGGGAAATACATAATTTTTTTGATTTATTAACATTATCATCAAGTTATATGATATTCAGCTGTGTATATGATTTCGTAGGTATTAACCTTGGATTCACTGAACTATCATGTTTCTAAACACAGGTTTTTAAGACAACAGTAAGTCAATGAACGTTTTTTTTTCATAACTTAATTCAAGATTATGTTCAAATGGTAGACATGTGCATTCAAGAGGACACAAGCGTCCACAGGTTTTTCTTAAAACCAACCTCTGTCTATCAACTCCTACTCTCACCTCCACGTGGTGAACATCGGGTGCCTAGTACCTCAACTGGAGATTGGGTTCCAACCCCAGTGGAAAGTTGTTGGTGGCAGCAAACGAGAGAGGGGGGAGAGGTGTTTCCAATATGGCACCTCTCCTTATAAAGGAGGCAGCGGAGGAATTCCCGAGATGGAATCAACGGTGGCGTCTACAGTTCCAGTAAGGTTGAACTACTTAGTGAACACCTTATAGGGCTTCTTCGACTTACTCGAAGCCCAGACCTGTAAGGAGCGGTTTTATCCGGCTCCCCATCTTTGGAGTTATACTTAGGATCTGGCACTCCAGGTTGGAAGTTGTGCGTTGGGGTGACTTCCTGGCCACGTAAAAGCTTTCATAGTTGCGAAGCAATAACAAGCCTCGGATACGGACGGATTTAGTGTTGACAACCAACGCAAACGAATAAAGGACAACGACCTTCGGATATGCACGTGGAATGTTAGGTCCCTTAACAGACCACGTGCGGCCGAAGAATTAGCGGAGGCCCTAGAACGTTATAAAGCAGATATCACCGCCATCCAGGAAATACGATGGGATGGGCCGGGCAAAAAGAGGATGAAAAACTGCGATATTAACTATGGTGACTGCTACCACGAAAACCAACAGCGCTTATTTGGATGCGGCTTCGTCATTGGAGCCAGACTTAGGCAAAAAGTCTTGAGCTATAGGTGCATCAATGAGCGCCTCATGACCATACGCATCAAGGCTAAATTCGGCAACATTAGCCTGATATGCGCGCACGCCCCCAAAGAATAGAAAGACGACAACACCAAAGATATGTTCTTCGAGCTCCTAGACAAAACATATGGACAGTGCCCTAGCTACAATATTAAAATAGTCCTGGGCGATTTTAATGCCAAGCTAGGAAGGGAACACATCTTTGGTGGAATGATCGGGAAGAATAGCCTGCACGACAACACTTCCGACAATGGATTCAGGCTCATAGATTTTGCTGCGGGGCGAAACATCATGGTAGCCAGTACGCGTTTTCCACACCTCAACATCCACAAAGGAACTTGGACTTCCCCAGATCAATCTACCGTCAACCAGATTGACCATATTGCGATCGACGCCAGACACGCTTCCAGCATCATGGATGTACGAACTTTCCGAGGAGCTATCATCGACTCGGACCACTACCTCGTTGTAGCCAAGGTAGCACTTTGGATTTCCAGACCCAAGGCAAAACAGGAAGGTGCTGGGAGAAGATGCAACGTCGAACGGCTACAATCGCCAAATCCTTTTCCGACCGAGTTACAAGTAACATCTCTCGAAGTTCTCTACCGCCAACACAATGTATGGAAAACCAGTGGCAACATTGCCAAGATGCAATCAGAGAAGCCGCCTCTGATGTGATGGGTTTCAAACAGCCACCAACAAGGAACCCCTGGTTTGATGAGGAATGTCGGCAGAAGAGGCGAGAGGAACGCCGACTTCTCAGAAGGAAAAAGAGAGGGCATGAGAAGCATGCGGTCGAAGATGTTGAGAGGTATAAAAGCAGGAATGAGGTTTAAAAGTTTTATGAACAGGTGAAACAAAATTCACAGGTACATAAACCTAGAACCGAAGGCTGCAAAGACGAAAGTGGAAACATCATAGTGGAACCGCAGTCAATGCTGAGGATATGGAAGAACCACTTCTGCAGACTGTATAACGGCGACGAAGAACTGTATTCCGCTGTCAGGCAGGATGACCCATTCGATATAGACGACGAAAGCCAACAATCCCGTCCTTCCTACTTAGACGAAGTATAGATTGCCATATCTAAGCTGAAGTGGATGCTGGAGCGGATGGCTTGAATGCCGAGCTCTTTAAAGTAGCTGGAGATAAGTTGGTTAGGAGCATGCAACAACTTATCTGTAAGATATGGTCACAAGAAAGCATGCCCGATGAATGGAACCTCAGATTTGTCTGCCCGATCCTGAAAAAAGGAGACCCTCTAAACTGCACCAACTATAGAGGAATCAGTCTACTTAATATCGTATATAAAATCTTCTCCTCCGTAATATGTGAATGTCTAAAGCCCATCGTCAACAACCTGATAGGTCCTTATCAGTGTGGTTTTAGACTAGGAAAGTCCACAGTTGATCAAATATTCACATTACGGCAGATCCTGGAAAAAACTCAAGAACACCAAATCGACACCCACCATCTTTTCATCGATTTCAAGGCCGCATATGAGAGCATCTACATGGACGAGCTGTGAAGAGCCATGTCTAGTTTTGGCGTCCCCGCCAAACTCGTCCCTTTGTGCAGGATGAGCATGGAGAATTCACGCTGCTTCATAAAGGTTCGAAACAACTTAACAGAACCTTTCGATGTCAAAAAGGTGTAGGTGATGCGCTGTCATGTGATTTTTTTAACATCGTGCTTGAAAGAATAGTGCAGAGCTCACACGTCAACACTAGAAGCACTATCTTTCAAAAGTCTGTCCAATTACTGGCATATGCTGATGACATTGACATAATCGGAAGAACTCAGCGTGATGTCAATGGGGCTTTTGTGAGTATTGAGGCAGAAGCGGCAAAAATGGGTTTAACGGTTAATGAGGGCAAAACGAAGTACATGCTGTCGTCTAGAAAGGACATACAACACCGACGTTTTGGTCAAAACCTCACCATCGACAGACGTAACTTTGAGGTTGTCAAGGACTTCGTCTACCTAGGTTCCACTGTAAACGCAGAAAACAACACCAGCGCTGAGATCAAACGCAGAATAACTCTTGCTAACCGCTGTTTCTTTTTACTAAGAAAGCAATTGAGTGGTAAAGTCCTCTCTCGAGGGACCAAAGTGTTGCTATATAAGACCCTTATCATCCCCGTCCTGCTATACGGTGCAGAAGCATGGACCATGACAAAAGCGGATGAAAGCACCTTGGGTCGCTTCGAGAGAAAAGTTCTTCGTGTGATCTACGGTCCCGTATGCATCGAAGGGGAGTGGAGGAGAAGATGGAACGACGAACTGTACGGGCTGTACAGCGGCGTAGACTTAGCCAGAAGAGTAAAAGTCCAACGACTAAGATGGCTGGGTCACGTAGAGTGCATGGAAACCAATGCTCCGGCCCGGAAAGTCTTCGAATCTGCACCCACAGGACAGCGCAGTAGAGGAAGACCGCGGATCAGGTGGCGCGCACAAGTGGAAGGTGACCTCACCAAACTTGGAGCGCGAAACTGGAGACATCTAGCTAGGGACCGAGCTAGATGGAGAAGTTTGTTGGGTGAGGCCCTAGTTCACACAGGACTGTAGCGCCACCTTAAGTAAGTAAGTAGAATTCAAGATTAGGGGCAACAAATTATTGCTCCATCGTAACCAATTTTCGACTTGGAATCATTTTCCGCTTGTTAGATCTGTTTTATTAACTTCTCATAGGAAGTTATTGTAATGGGTCCGATTTGTCAAATTGAAAATGTTGCCATTTCTCGACGTTTCAAGCTCCCTAGAGTCGAAATAAAATATTTTTAGAAAGCTGTCTGTATGTACGTTCGTGCGTCCGTACGTCCGTACGTTCGCGACGTTTTTTTCGTCTTCCATAGCTCAAGAAATAGAAGAGATATCGACTTCAAATAAATTTTGTTATACAGATAATAAGGCAGAAAGATGCAGAAAGGGCTCTTAAGAAAATTTCGTGGGTGGTTTTTTTTACCATAGCAGTTTGAAAAAAGGTGAAAATTTTGGTTAACATTAAATATCATACGAACCAAAAACTCTAGAGACTTGAATTAAATTTTATATAATATATTGTAACGTGATACTAAACAAGTATATTTTTTGAAAAAAGTCAATATAACGGTTTTTTTTATAAATCAATAAAACTGAAAAAAAAAATGTGTCACCTCCAAAATTTTACGACTGAAATATGATTTCATCTCCAAATTGATTTTGTGCAACGAATAATAATGTTTTTGACATCTGATAAAATTTTACGAAAAATCTAATAGTTTTTTTTTTATAAGAAATAAAAATCTAAAAATCTACTCATCTACTCAAAGTTGGTAAAAATTGATTTTTGACTCAAATGTCTTTTCCAAAATTGTTGATATTGGCTTTAAACTACTTTTATCTTTAAAAAAATGTTGTTGTTAATATTCAGTAAAATTTTGAAAAAAATCAAATTGACAGTTTTTCTACAAAAAAATTAAAACCTAAACAAAATTCAAAAGTTGGTAAAAATTTACTTTCTACTCAAATAGCTTTTCAAAATTAAAAATATTGGCTTCACACTTATTTTATTTCACAGAAAATATTGTTATCAATATTCCGTAATTTGCATATAAAAATCTAACAGTCTGTTTTTTCATAATAAATAAAATCCCCAAAAAATAGTTCGCGAATTTGGTAAAAATTGATACGAGTACATATATAAAAACTTTTAAGCAAGACAAATCGACAGGCGGAATGGGAAGTTATCAGTGTGGGACGCATTCCAGCCTCTTTTTTATAATTCATTTTGTATGTTTAAAATTTCTGAATGTTGTAAACAATATATTTTTTTAGTTACACGCCAATAAATCAAATTTTTGAAAAGATATTTGAGTTTTCATAAATATGATGTAAAATCACGAAAATCAATTTTTTGGTGAACTACATTTGTATTATTTAGATGTTCAGCTTATTTAAACAAAATTTCATAGAGCTAAACAATCAACAAGAGAGTTGTTCTTCAAAATTGGCAAAACCACTACGTAAGTTTTTTCATCTGTCCTAATCCTCAAGTCTCATTTCAAACGGATGGTAAATAGCGTTTGTCCGGCTAATCATTTAGCCATTCGCCTAAGTTATCGACCGATTGCATTTACGTCTCTTCTTTCCAAGATCGTGCAAGGCTGATTATTTATCAGCTAGAGAAATATCTCGAAGATCGAATGCATCTTAATGACGGCGGGGCTTTTGCAGCAATAGGTGCACTGGTGATTTCATGGTTAATCTCATGGAACAGTGGGGCAAATTTGTACATCGTTTTGGAGAAAGTAAGTTTATTTCACTTGGTATTTTAAAGCATTTGAAAGGTATGGCATCACGCTCTTATCGCAAATGCGTGCTTTTGGTTTTCATGAATCCCTCCTTCATTAGATTAGTACTTACCTATCGGATATCTTGAAACAAGTATGTGGAAGAAGTCATTGCTAATACCCATTTTCATGAAAGGTAAAAAGGTAGATATAACAAACTACAGGCCCATTGCAAAGCTTTCTTGCATTCCTAAATTGTATGAACACGTTGATTGTGAAAGTGTAGCATTTTTTAATAAAAATATCATTTGCGAACAGCAACATGGTTTTTTGAAAAAAAGAGCAACTGTTGCTAATCTCATCACATTCTCAAACATATTATGTTCAAACGCTTTAGAACAAGGTTATGAAGATGACTGTGTATACACTGACTTTTCTAAAGCTTTTGACGAACTAAGCCACGAAATTATTTTATTTAAACTTAAGGCTCTTGGTTTTCCACCATTTTTCTTAGATTGGAAAAAATCATACCTTAAAAACAGATCCTATGAGGTAGAATTTAGAAATTGTTAGAACCTTTTGTATCTCAATCTGGTGTTCCCCAGGGAAGCCATCTTGGCCCTTTTCTGTTCATCCTGTCTAATAATGACGTATCATCGTGTCTACGTTCAAGTAAACTTATCATTTTTGCTGATGACATGAAATTTTTTAATGATCGTATCCTTTTACAATCCGACATTGATAGTTTCATATTTTAGTGTGGGAAAAATAGCCTTGCCCTCAAACTTTTAAAATGCCAGACGATAACTTTTACTAAAAAGAGTCTGGCATGCGACCCACACTGATAACTTCCCATTACGTCTGTCGATTTGTCTTGCTTAAAAGTTTGTCTATATGTACTCGTATCAATTTTTACCAAATTTGCGTACTATTTTTTGGAGATTTTATTTTTTTTTGAAAAAACGGATTGTTGCATTTTTACATAAAAATTACTGAATATCGAACACAATATTGTCTATAAAATAAAATAAGTTTGAAGCCCATATTTTTAATTTTTGAAAAGCTATTCGAGTCATAAGTAAATTTTTACCAACTTTTATTAATTTTTTTTTAGGTTTTTAATTTTTGTACAAAAACTGTCAATTCGATTTTTTTCAAAAGTTTACTGATGTTAACAACAATATTTTTTGAAAAATAAAACAAGTTTTAAGCCAATATCTGCAATTTTTAAAAACTATATTTGAGTCGAAAATCAATTTTTACAAACTTTTATACATTTATTTTAGGTTTTTATTTTTTGTAAAAAACTGTCAATTCGATTTTACTAAAATTTGTATCAGATGTCAAAAACATTATTTTTCGTTGCACAAAATTGTTTTAGAGATAAAATCATATTTTAGTAGTAAAATTTTGGAGGTGACAAATTTTTTTTTCAGTTTTTTTGATTTATAGAAAAAAACCGTTGAATAGATTTTTTTATATTTGTTTAATATCACGTTACAATATATTGAATAATATTTAATTCAAGTCTCTAAAGTTTTTGGTTCGTATGATATTTAGTGTTAACCAAAATTTTCACCTTTTTTTCAAACTGCTATGGAAAAAAAAAACACCCACGCAATTTTCTTGAGAGCCCTTTCTTCATCTTTTTGCCTTATTATCTATATAACAAAATTTATTTGAAATCGATAACTCTTCTGGTCCTTGAGGACGACGAAAAAAACATTGCGAACGTACGAACGTACGTACACACTCACGCAAAGACATCTTTCTAAATATCTTTTATTCCAACTCTAGGGACCTTGAAACATCGAGAAATATCAAAATTTTCAATTTGACAAATCGGACCGATTACAATAACTTATTACTTACAGTCCGGGCGGACCTGCGCCTCAGCCAACATGCGTCTTTAGCCAGCTCGGTCCTTAGCTAGCTGTCTCCAATTTCGAACGCCAAGTTGTTTGAGATCCTCTCCCACCTGGGTGCGCCACCTGAGTCGCGGTCTTTCTCTACTGCGCCGTCCCTCGGGATTGGATTCGAAGACCTTCCGGGCTGGAGCGTTTATGTTCATCGGCTTTACATGACCAAGCCATCTAAGCCGTTGGACTTTAATTCTGCTAACTAGGTCAGTGTCGCTGTACAGCCCATACAGTTCGTCGTTATATCTTCTCCTCCATTCTCCATCTATGCGTACGGGACCAAAAATCACCCGAAGAATTTTTCTCTCGAAGCATCCTAAGACGCTCTCATCTTCCTTTGACAGGGTCCAGGCCTCAGCGCCATAAATGAGAACCGGGATGATGAGTGTCTTATAGATGGTGACTTTAGATGCTCGAGAAGAGACTTTACTTTTCAATTGCCTTCTAAGTTTAAAGAAGCAGCAATTTGGAAGAGTTATTCTTCGTTTGATTTCAGCGCTGTTATCGTTGTCTGTGTTAGACAAAGTCATTAACTACCTAAAAGTTTTTTTTAAGGTCTGCCGTATTGTGAATTCTTAGTCGATAGTTTAGGTCCTGGTCTGAAGCCTTACTGATAAGCACCAATCAGGTTGTTGACGAATGGCTTCAGACGTTTACATAATACGTTAGAGAGGATCTTATACGCAATGTTAAGGAGCCTTATGCCTCTGTAGTTGGCGCAGTTTAGAGGGTCTCCTTTCTTATGTATCGGGCACACTAAGCTAACTTATTATGGGAAGTTTAAAAACGAATCCTTAATGTATTTGACTATTGTATATCACAGCAAAAACTATGTCGCGTCTCCACATTTAAAGATTTAGGTGTTTATTTCAGTTCCAATTGAGAATTTACACATCACATTAATTTTATTGTCAATAAGGGAAGTTCTATGCTTGGTTTTATAAAACGCTGGGCAAAGGAGTTCAATGATCCCTATATTACTCTTTCTTTGTACAATTGCCATGTTCCTCCTCATCTTGAATATGCATCAAGGGTATGGACTCCCTATTACGAAATTTATAGAAAACGTATTAATTTAATTCAACATAATTTCATTCGCTTTGCCCTGAAGGGTCTTCCTTGGGATGATCCTAATAATCTGACTCCCTATGAACCTCGTATTCTGCTCCTTGAAATGGAATCTCTCCATCAAAAGCGTGTTAATAATGGCTTAGTATTTTTTCATCAATTCAACTACTTATTTGCTATCTTGTGTACATTTGAATTACCGAAGCAATAATTTACATTTACATTTGATTTAATACATATTAACTTCCATAGAACTAACTATGGGAAGAATGAAGCTTTAAGTCGAATGAGCATATTATTAAACTGTTCATCGATGGATTTAAATTTAAATAAGGTGGGATTAAAATCATTGTTAGGAACCAGTGCTCCACTATCGTAAACGTCCTTATTTTATTTTGTTGTTGTTCTGTATTAAATCATGTTGATGTTAATTATAATTTGTATTTTGTGCGTGTGTTAGGCTTTAATTGTATTATTATCTTACTAACAACTAACACATGCACTTGTGATGAGCCTCTGATCGTAGTTTGAAGCTTGCTATAAATAAGCTAACTACTTTTTGAAATTCTTAAAAGTAAAAAGTAGTATTGGATGGATTTAAGTCTAAAAGCCATAAAATAAATGCTGATGTTTCCCAGGGCTCTGTTCTCTATCCAACATTTTTTCTTATTTTTATATGTTAAGGATTTTGTTATTTCCGCTTGTTTGTCTGCCATTTGTTCTCAGCTTGACATTTCGTCATAGGCGAACAATCTAGAACTAATACCGAATCAAACAATAAAATGTTCTTCGATGTTCGCACAGCTGACAACGTGACAATAAATAAACAAAAACACGTAATTACTGCCAGAATATAGAGGTTATTAGTAACTATAGAGAGAGCTCAATTTCCATAAATAATAAGGCGTCGTCTCACGAACCTATTCATGATTTTATCTCACATATATATGATTTCCTATCTGCAATTAAATTAAATAGCTCATTAAATTCCGAAATAAATAGCATTGTACAATAGGAAATAAGAAACCGCGCTGAGTTTAATGCTATCTTGTACCATTATTCAAAGATGGGCCTAACATCGAGGAGAATGAAAATCCACCTCTAATGAAACGATCACATATGCGATGTTGACAAAAATATATCAAGGAGTTTGGGTAATCACAAGTTTTATAAGAGTCCAAAGCTTGAGTATAACTCCTATTTCTGGGCTGGGGCTCCTGCTTACTTAACCCTTTTTTACTGTCATTCCTAGTCATTGTAATATTCAAGAATTCAAAACTAAAGTGCATCGATGCATAATAAGATTATTAAAATTCTTAAGTGTGCGCTTAATTTAAACAAAAAAAGTTATAAAAGACGCCACAACCACTCCGACGGAAAAACGACATGACCAGCACTACATCAGTCTTTTATGAAATCCCTTTTTCAAACTGCCAATTCTACTCATAAAGTTCAATAAAAATATTATTGTATGCAAATATTCTCAAATTTATTGATGATGTTCTTGGCAATGACCAAATCGTAGTCTTCAACAAATAAAAGAAGTTTACGTTATGCAATTGCTAACGTTATTTCACAATATCACAACAATAAAGTCTCATTGTTTCTGAATTCAGTGCTTAAAAATATTTATTTTTTAGTTATTTTTTATTTTTTCAAATAAATGACTGAAATCTGAGTTTTAATAAAAATTGGTTGTCATTAAATTTGTATTTCATGGTACAAAAATAAAACAGGTACACTTTGGCGTATACGCATCCTCTTTTGCGAACGTTATTTAATGCTACCATTTACATAAAAGGAAAGTATCACATCCATCAAAATATCTTACAATAATTCTACGAGTATGTTATGAAGGTTTTGTTGATTTTTCCACTTCACAAAATATGCATGATAATTTATTTTGTTTTGATTACGCTTATAAAGTTTATGGTGATATAAAGACAAAGACGATTTGATTGCTTTCAAAATATTTCTTTATAACTTTGGTGTATTGCTTTTAACACTTTACACACATGAAAAAACTCACGTTTTTCAAAACAAAACTAAATTGGCCTTCTGCCCATTTGGTCAAGTTATTGAAGAAGATTTGAGTGGCAATCACAATTCTTAAGTATGTCTGGCCAACATTGAAGGTCATTTGTTGTTTTTAACTGATGATAGCAGCCAAATTTGTTCATCTTTGAAAACTCATAAATCACCACAAAAAGCTTTCCTTTTTAAATAAAACAAAAGTTGTATTTAAAATTTGTCTACCATGTAGAAAAAAAAGTGACCGACCTTAAAAACGAAAGTTCAATCTTTCACTTCAACAAACCGATTTAAAATGTTCATTCGTTTTTCTTTTTTCATACGTCCAAACCAAAAGCTGTCTTTTAAATCACATTTTACTTCTTTTGCATTTCAAAAAAAAAACAAAGACCTTGATATAGAAAAACTAATAAATCACCAAACACAAAATGATATTTCTTCCATCTTTGACGCTAAAGTTAAAATTCACACAGCTCTAAAGGCTATCTTTGATTTATATGAGAAAATTGTACTGATGACAAAAATCTTATGAGAAAGTCGATGTTTGACAAATTCGATAGACCATTTTTTATGCTTAAATATTTAAGGTTGTACTTTTTTTTTGTTGTTGGTGAAGATACGTATTGAGATTTTGATACGCAAAAGTATGTAATTGATTTTGTTTAACAGATGATATTGTGTCGCCATCATCATTTCGATCAATAATAAATAGTGTTTTTGAGTGTTTTTTAAACTGTTTGTCAAGGTTACAGGCCCCATTTAGGAGGGGAAGCAGTCGTAGCTTCTTAAATTTCACGATGCTAAATTGACAATGATTTTATTTATTTAAAGAACTTGGCTTTTCGACTACAATCAAAATGGCCTTGCTCCAAAAGAGGTCAAGAAATATACATGAAACATGAAATATAACCTCAAAATGAAATGATATTCTGATTTTAATTGTTTTTTGAGATGATTTTTATTACGTTCATTAATTTCTGAGTATTATTTTTTTCTTTAAATGAATGAATCTCTGAAGCTTTCTTATAGACATAAAAATAGAAAAATTATATAAATGGGGGTTTAAAGTAAAAAAGGGATCAACATTTCATCCAAAAATTATTTGGTGAAGGGAATTAGCAGACTTAAGCGTCTTAGGTTCTTTCTTCGTTTTGTGAATCACTTTTGGGGTATAAAATTGCTTATTTTTTATGATTTCCAAAAGACTTTAGGGAGGCTTTTAACACCAAGTCATAAAAATATCTTTTTGGCGTTGTTTGGTCATAAACAAATTAATTTTATTATCTTAAATATATAGAAAGTGGTAGGAATGAGGAGAATAAGGCAGTGATACTTTTGGAGGCACAGACAAAAAATATGTATCGAAGGGAAAAAGCTTATTTATTCCCTAAACAAGTCATTGAATCTGCGGTAACGACTTTTGAGTAGCTATACTCATACCATTCTAAATAGGACTACCCAGGGAGACGTCTCGAAAGTTAATTGAAATTTCATTACTAACAAAATTGCGTATATGCTAAAAAACAATGTTAATTTTTCATCAATATTTAAAAAAAAAAAATGGAATGGAAAAGTGTACCTCTTAAATATTTTTCAGAAAGATACAAAGGAAATCCTTAGAAACGCGATAAACATGGTAATTAGGTAGAAATGGCGATCTCAAGGCAACCTAGCCTGAGATCCAATTAGCGCTGTTATGCGCGGTTTCGATACCAAAAAACTCGGTTGACCTGTGATAGAAAGGGAAAGATTTATAGAGAAGCTTCATAGCGATTATGTTAGAGCCATTTTGTCGCATTGAGAAAAAAGATTAGGTCTCTAATCTTTGTCTCAGATAGCTCATCAAGTTCGTAGGCGATTAACTAAAATATAACTGTTATTTACTTAATTACTTGCTTAATTAAGGTGGCGCTACAATCCTGTGTGAGTTAAGGGCTCACCCAACAAACTTCTCTATCCAGCTAGGTCCCTAGCTAGATGTTTTCAGTTTTACGCTCCAAGTTGGGTGAGGCCACTTTCCAATAGTGATCCGAGGTCTCCCTGTGCGCTGTCCTGTGGGTGTGATTTCGAAGACTTTCCGGGACATCGTTTGATCTCAGCGCTGGTGTTGTTTTCTACGTTTACAGGGGAGCCTAGCCTCCTAGGTAAAAGAAGTCATTGACTACCTCAAAGTTCCGTCTGTCGATGGTGACGTTTTGACCGAGACGTCGGTGTTGTAAGTCCTTTCTTTTGCGGCCCATTTTTGCCGCCTCTGACTTAGTACTCACGAAAGCCCTATTGACATCACACTGAGTTCTTCCAACTATATCAATCTCGTCATCATATGCTTGTAATTGGACAAACTTTTAAAGGATAGTTAATCTTGTCTTGACGTGGGAGCTTTGCACTATTTTTTGAGTTCGAAAAGTTCTTTAAAGTTGTTTCGAATCTCCATTCTTCCTGAACAAACGGACGATTTGAGCAGGGATGCCAAAACTAGACATGGCTCTATACAGCTGTCAAATTCGACCTTGAAGACGATGGAAAGATTGTGGGTGTCGATTTGATGTTCTTGGGTTTTTTTCCAGGATCTGCCATGGTGCGAATATTTGATCGACTGTGGAATTTCTTGGTCTAAAACCACACTGATAAGGACCTATAAGGATGATCATGCTTTCTTCCGACTGTATCTTAAAGATAAGTTGGTGCATGCTTCTAACCAACTTATCTCGAGCTGCTTTACAGTGCTCGGCATTAAAGCCATCTGTTCCTTTATTAGACTTCAGCTTAGATATGGCAATCTTAATTCTTCGTCTAAGTCAGGAGGACGGGATTGTTGGCTTTCGCCGTCTATGTTGAATGGATCATCCTGCCTTACAGCGGAAGTCGGTTCGTAGTTGCCGTTATGTAGTCTGCAGAGTTGGTCCTTCCATATCCTCAGCATTGACTGCGGTTCTACTATGATGTTTCCACTTTCATCTTTGCAGCCTTCGGTCCTAGGTTTATGTACTTGTGAATTTCGTCTTACCAGCGCATACAACTTTCGAACTTCGTTCCTACTTTTGAACCAATCAACATCTTCGACCGCGCTCTTTGTTGCACTTTTTTGTTTGTTCTCTTCATGCTCCCTCTTTTTTCTTCTGAGAAGTCGGCGTTCCTCTCTCGACTTCTGCTCATAGAGCTCGTGAGCACCTCTCGCCGTTCTATGCAGTGCCACGTTGCGAGCCTTTTATGTGGCTGCATTTCCCTGTAATTGGTGGCTGTTTGAAGTCTTAGGCGACTAATCTGATTGGATCTTGGCAATGTTGCCACTGGTTCTCGATACATTGTGTTCGCTGCAGAGAATGCCGAAAGAGGTTACTTGTTAGTTAGTCGGAGAAGGATTTGGCGATGTCTTGCGATTGTAGCTGCTCCACGTTGTACCTTCTACCAGCATCTCCCTGTTTTGCCTTGGGTCTTTAAACCCGAAGTGCTACTTTGTCTACAACAAGGCCGTCGTCCGCGTCGATGTTAGCTCCTTGGAGATGTTATGTTCATAAATAATAGACATTTTTGATTGTAATCTTTTGTTGAATCACTTAGGGCATATCCTGTGTGGTGAATTTATCTCAAACTTTGGTGAATACTTAGTCTTAAGTCAGTCGTGATAAAGAGTGCAATCAGAAAAGATAAAGCGTGTTTTATTCCTTTCCGTAAATATAATAGGAGATTTTGGACATCCGTCATGGTGGAAGCATGAGCTGGAATACTCCAAGTTCCTTTGTGGATGTTGAGGTGTGAATCCGAGCCTGAATCCTTTGTCGAAAGTGTTTTCGTGCAGGCTGTTTTTCTAAATTTGTCCACCAAGATGTCTTTACTTCCTAAATAAATAAATTAGGTGGCGCAACAGTCCGTCAAGAACCAGGGCCTAGTGACTTACAACTCTCAACCATTCCTGTGTGCGAGTACTGTTGTCAGGGATGGAAGAAAAAAGAAAGAAAAAAAAGAAAAAAAAGACCTACAGTTTTAAGCCGAATCCGAACGGCAAATTTGAGAAAGCACTTTTTCATGACAAGAATTAGTCTTGGAGAATTTGTCAATTCCCAGCAAGAGGCAGTATCCGTGAATAAAGCTTTAGGTGGCACAGGCAGGAATTGAACCCAAGACCTTTCGCATGACAGTCTAATGCACTAACCATCATGCCACGAGTACTATACTAAACTTCCTAGCTTTGCATTACAATCGCCCAGGACAATTTTAATATCGTAGCCAGAACACTGCTCGTATGTTTTTTCTAAGAGCTCGAAGAACATATCTTTGGTGTTGCCAAATTTAGCCTTGATCTCGTTGATATACCTACAGCTCAAAACTTGTCAAAGCCGCATCCAAATATCAGCTGTTGATTTCCTCATACCAATCACAATAGTAAATATCGCAGTTTTTCACCCACAATTTGGTCGGCCCAGCCCATCGCATTTCCTGGATGACGGTGACGTCTTCTTTATAGCAGTCTAGGGCCTCCGCTAATTCTTCGGCTGTACGTGGACCTAAGATTCCACTTGAATATCCAAACTTCGTTGTCTGTAATTCTTTTAACTTGGGTTGTCAATAGTAAGTCTGTCCGCTTGTTGCAGGAAGTCACCCTGACGCACGACCTTTAACCTGAAGAAGAAGGTCCTTGATTTAAATTCAGGAGGGCAGGGCTTTAAATATGTCATAGTTGCCCTTAAAGGTGTTCACTAAGTAGTTCAACCTAACTGAAACCATAGGCGCCACCGTTGATTCCATATATTGGGAATGCGTCCGCTGCGCTGCCGGCCGTCTGTCTGGATAAAAGAAGCTGTTCTTTAGCGCACTCCCTTATTCGTTTGCTACCCCCAACAACTTTCCACCGGGGTTATAACCCAATCTCCAGGTACTGTTCACCACAGAGAGGTGAGAGTAGGAGTTAATAGAAAGAGGTGTGTTTTGAGAAAAACCTGTGGACGCTTGTGTCCTCCTGAATGTCTACCATTTGAACCTTAGACTGTTTTTAACCTTATTTTAATGTGAATATCTATTTCAAACTGATTTACCTTTAAGTGTTTTACAAACAGTTGATGCATTCAAAAACCTGGAAACTTTTGTTTTACGACATTGTGATTTTCAAACCACACGAAAGTATTCAAAATCTATACGAATAAACTGTCTCTAGGGTAAATATGAAAATTATTTTCACAATTCACTTAATTATTACTCAATACTATAGAGAGCTCTTGAGATCAAATGAAGCGTATCTATATCGCTTCATATTTGAAACGTTTCATCCTCACAGCATCCATACAACTCACATTTTGTAGCCTCTAAAGTTTGCCCCCAAAAATCATTCAATTGTTCTCATATCCAAAAACCACACTTTATTCCAATATGTTTATGGATTTTATCTGAGGCTGGGAGCGTGATACTTCAACCTACAATCATTGTGTTTAGATTGAAACCACTTCGTTTTGTGTTATTTGTATATCCATTTGGTTTACGTTAGAGAACAATGCGTTTCAGATTGTTCCTTGATTGAAATGCTTTTGGAAAATTTTGTTGATACTTCTATTTAGTTCCACTAAAAACACATCCGAATCCGGTTTGGTTTTCTATTGAATTAACAGTTTGCTTCAATTTATAGTTTGGTGAAATACGAAAGATTACACTGAACAAGTGAATTCATTGCACGTGGCTATTTGAAATATAGGACATGTGATTGAGAAATGTATGTTGGCTTGTTTTTAAGCATAATAACCTCGTGACATGATATTTCTGTTTATTGGAATCAAGTTAAGTTTCTTAAGAGCTTAATAATTTAGTAAATTTTCAACCTGCAAAACAAAGTATTTCTGTATTAAGAGTTCTTAAAGTGACCAAGAACTCAACTTTCTTATTAGATTTTTATAAAGCTCTGGCAAAACAAGGTTTTGAAATAAATAATATTCAAAGAAAAAATTCAAACACCACCTTAAAAATTAAAAGCAATTCCTTGCAATGAAAACCATTTATATGCGTTTAAACTTCTATGAACAAAATACCCTTTATAAGCCCGGCAATCCTTTTAAGCCACAAGAGTGTATTTATGTCTACGCTGCTACACCATATTATAAGGTCAGCATTCTGATAGAGTGTACAAGACGCCAAAAAGGTAATGAATCAAAATTCAATTTTAATAAATTAAATATGATTTAATAGATCGAGATATTATTTATATGCCAATTATGATATACGTTAATCTGGTAAAGAGTCAACCCAGTTAATTTTTTGAAGTGCATAAAGACTGAATCTTTTCTGAACTCTTTCGATTCTCAAAATAATATTTTCATAAAAAGGAAACCAGACAATACACTGATATTCTAAAACAGGTAGAACTACAGACATAAATAAGGTCTTCAAAATATAGGCATCCTTAAAATAGTTGGAGTTCCGCTTCAAGAAACCTAAAAGTGAATTACTTTTACAAACAATGTAATGAACATAGGATTTAAAGTCAATCTTTAAATCAAAAATCAGCCCAAGATCATTTACTTCAATTACCCTCAGAAGACTAACATCATAGAATTGATATTCAAAATCAATGAGGGATGAAGATTTAGATACACTTAAACTTTTACACTTCGAGTAATTCAGCTGAAGATGATTGTAGTCGCACCATTTAAGACAATTGTTTATATCCAACTCCATTAATAAGCAATCTTCAAGTGAAGATGTTGCTGTGAATACTTTTAAATCATCGACGTTCATCAAGCAGTTACAAAATATAAAAACAGAAGGTAAATCATTTATAAATATTATAAAAAGAAGTGGACCCAAATGACTGCCTGGTGGAATACCCGACACCACGTCTATAAGATATGAAACACAATCATCTATTTTAACAGCTTGTTTTCTATCAGAAAGGTAGATATGAATCTAAATTAGTACACGTTGGTCTATTCTTAATATTGTTTTTAAGACAAGAAATTCTTGACAGAAAAATAAAGTCTTTGAGTGACCATTCTTTCAAAAATTTTTGGAATAACTGAAAGTTTGATATTGATAGCTCTTCACTAAGTGGTTAAGAACACTCTTATAAATGGGATCTCTATAAGATATATTCCATTCGTTAAGAAAAACAACAGTTTGTAAAGATTTATTATAAATAAGGGTTCAAACTCTACAAAGTGAATATGAACATTTTGACAAAACAATAGCAGGAATCATATCAAAGCCAGGTTTTTCTGACATATCAATTTCTTTTAAGCTCTCACAAACTCTCAGGATAAAAGATGCTAATATTTTTTAAAATATCACAATTTTAAAAAGTTTCAAAGAATGGAGCAAATAGGTCACATGAGGACTGAATACCATTGGATGTAAGCTCCTCGTATTATATATGTACATTGAGGAAAAGATAAACAATTTCTTTTAGAATTCAAAAATATCCGAAAAGATTATGTTTTATATTTGGTTCAGCATTTATAATCACATTGTCTATACAAAAAACTTGTTGAGAAAATCAAATTTCTTCCTTAACTGAAAAAATGCTGCCCAATCTTCAGAAAAAATTGATACTTTATAATGCTTAACTGCTTTATTTTTAGCATTCTCTAAATTTTGCATTCTTTTGTTAAACCATGAAAGCTTAAACGACTTTTTCTTAGTTAAGGTAGGAATAAGCAATACTTTTTAAACTTGTAAACATATTATCTAGACACTTGCCTTCCAATAAATCCTTCCAGTTAACAAAAATTATTTAATGCCGTGAGCAGTAGTAAAATTAAATTGGTTTTGTTTTATATCCAATGTAGTTCAGATATCGACTTCAAATAAATGTTGTTATACAGATAATTATTGAGAAATATACAGAAAGGACTTTCAATTAAATTGCCCCGGTGGTTTTTTACCATAGTAATTTAAAAAAAAGGCGAACTTTTTGATTAACCCTAAATATTTCACGAACCAAAAAGGCTAGAGATTTAAATTAAATTTTATATCATAAATTGTAACGCAAAACCCCAAAAACATATTTTTGGAAACAATTCCCATTTACAGTTTTTTATAAATCAAAAAAAAACCTGAAGAAAAATAATTTTAAAAATTTTATGAACAATAAAAGATTTTATCTCCAAAATTATTTTTTGCAATTAAGAATAACGTTTTTAACATCTGGTAAAATGTTGAGAAGAATCAAATTGATAGTTTTTTTGTACAAAAAACGTAAACCTAATAAAAAAAACAATAGTAAAACTTGGTAAAAATTTACTTGTGACTCAAATAGCTTTTAAAAATTAAAAATATTGTCTTCAAACTCTTTTTATTTCACAGAAAATATTGTTTTCGATATTCAGTAGTTTTTTTTTATAAAAATCCATTAATTCCATTTCTTCATAATAAAATAAAATCTACAAAAAATAGTACTCAAATTTGGTAAAAATTTATGTTCGGTTCTTGATATTTCTTAAATTAATTGCATTCATCCAATTTATAAAAAATTAAGAAATGCTACTAAAATTGGTTTTCGATTAAAAATCTCGTTAACATCAAATGCAAAATATTGTTGGTAATTTTAAAATTTTTAAGAATAATTTAACTGAAAACTATTTTAACACAACACGAAAACCTTCAAATTTATAAGCAAGACAAATCGACAGACGGGATGGAAAGTTATCAGTATGGGTAGCATCCCAGCCTCATTTTTTGCTAACATTTTGTTAATTGTTTGTTCAAACGGTAGACATGTACATTGTACATTCAAGATGACACAAGCGTACACAGGTTTTTCTCAAAGCCCACCTCTGTCTATCAACTCCTACTCTCAACTCCCCGCGGTGAACATCAGGTGCCTAGTACCTCAACTGGAGATTGGGTTCCAACCCCAGTGGAAAGTTGTTGGTGGCAGCAAACAAGAGAGGGGGGAGAGGTGTTTCCAATCTGGCACCTCTCCTTATAAAGGAGGCAGCGGACGAATTCTCAAGATGGAATCAACGGTAGCGTCTACAGTTCCAGTAAGGTTGTACTACTTAGTGAACACCTTATTGTCTTCTTCGACATATTCGGAGGCCAGGCCTGTAAGTAGCGGTTTATCCGGCTCCCCGTCCTTGGAGTTATATTAAGTATCTGACCCTCCAGGTTGAAGTACTTACAAGCCTCGGATACGGACGGATTCACTGTTGACAACCAACGCAAACGAATAAAGGACAACGAACTTCGGATATGCACGTGGAATGTTAGGTCCCTTAACAGACCATGAGAAGAAGAGGGAAGAGGAACACCGACTTCACAGAAGGAAAAAAAGAGGGCATGAGATGCGTCCGGTCGAAGCTGTTGAGAGGTTTAAAGCAGGAATGAAGTTCGAAAGTTTTATGAACAGGTGAACCGAAATTCACTGGTACATAAACCTAGAACCGAAGGCTGCAAAGACGAAAGTGAAAACATTATAGTGGAACCGCAATCAATGCTGAGGATATGGAAGGACCACTTCTGCAGACTGTATAATGTCGACGACGAACCGAATTCCGCTGTCAGGCAGGATGATTTGTTCAACATAGACGACGAAAGCCAACAATCCCGTTCTCCCGACTTAGACGAAGTAAAGATTGCCATATCTATGCTGAAGTCTTATAAAGCAGATGGAGATAAGTTGGCCAGGAGCATGCACCAACTTATCTGTAAGATATAGTCGGAAGAAAACATGCCCGATGAATGAAACCTCAATATTTTTTGCCCGATCCTGAAAAAAAGGCGACCCTCTAAACTGCACACAACTATAGAGGAATCAGTCTACTTAACATCGCCTATAAAATCTTCTCTGCCGAAATATGTGTACGTCTAAAGCCCATCGTCAACAACCTGATAGGTCCTTATCAGTGTGGTCTTAGACCAGGAAAGTCCACAGTTGATCAAATATTCACATTACGGCAGATCCTGGAAAAAACTCAAGAACACCAAATCGACACCCACCATCTTTTCATCGATTTCAAGGCCGCATATGAGAGCATCTACATGGACGAGCTGTGAAGAGCCATGTCTAGTTTTGGCGTCCCCGCCAAACTCGTCCCTTTGTGCAGGATGAGCATGGAGAATTCACGCTGCTTCATAAAGGTTGGAAACAACTTAACAGAACCTTTCGATGTCAAAAAGGTGTAGGTGATGCGCTGTCATGTGATTTTTTTAACATCGTGCTTGAAAGAATAAGTCAGAGCTCGCACGTCAACACCAGAGGCATTATCTTTCAAAAGTATGTCCAATTACTGGAATATGCTGATGACATTGACATAGTCGGAAGAACTCAGCGTGACATCAGCGGAAAAAATGGGTTTAACGGTTAATGTGTGCAAAACAAAGTACATGCTGTCGTCAGAACGTCACAATCGACAGACGTAACTATGAGGTAGTCAAGGACGTCGTCTACCTAGGTTCCGCTGTCAACGCAGGAAACAACACCAGCGCTGAGATCAAACGCAGAATTACTCTTGCTAATCGCTGTTTCTTTCGACTAAGAAAGCAATTGAGTGGTTAAGTCCTCTCTCGAGAACCAAAGTGTTGCTATATAAGACCCTTATCATCCCCGTCCTGCTATACGGTGCAGATGCATGGACTATGACAAAAGTGGATGAAAGCACCTTGGGTGTCTACTGTCCCGTATGCATCGAAGGTGAGTGGAGTAGAAGATGGAACTACGAGCTGTACGGCGACGTAGACTTAGCCAGAAGGGTAAAAGTCCAACGACTTAGATGGCTGGGTGACGTAGAGCGCAGTAGAGGAAGACGGGGGATCAGTTAGCGTGCACAAGCAGAAGGTGACCTCACAAAACTTGGAGCGCGAAACTGGAAACATCTAGCTAGGGACCGAGCTAGATGGATAAGTTTGTTGGGTGAGGGCCTAGTTCACACAGGACTGTAGCGCCACCTTAATTAAATAAGTAACAACAAACTCATTCGAATCTAATTTACGTAAGTTATATAGGAGAATCGGTGAATGATATTTGTGCCTTGTCACAGGATATGCTGATGTTTGTCGAACGGACCACTTTCCAATAAAATTGAGCTTTCAGAAAAACAACACTGATAGCGAAAACTGCCCCAACAAACTTTTGCCGAAACTCAAATGAATGAATGAATTAAGGAATATGCTGAGAAACGTTAAGGTCAATAAGACGCCAGGAGAAGACACGATTCCATATGAAATCATAATAAAAGCTACTTTTTTTGAAACAACTCGCAAAGACATATAGCAAAATATTAGAAATCTACTAATAAAAGGCGGCTTTTGATAAAATCTCAAGACAATTATTAATGCTAAAGTTATGTAAAATTGGAGTCTTCACCTAATTTGTAAACCTGCTAGAGTGCATATACTCTGATACTCAATTAGCAGTGTGGAAACGAAGGGAGTTATCGGAGCACTTCGAAACAAAATATGGGTTTAAACAAGAATGCCTTTTATCGCCTTTACTTTTTGCTTTATATATAAATGATCTACATGCGATTATTGAAGGAGGTCTTAATATCGACACTTTAAATATAAGGTTGTTGCTGTATGCTGACGACATGGTGATCTTATCAGAGGATGTGGAGGTTTTGCAATGCATGATAGAACATTTTGAAGAGTACTGCGCCAATCGGATTCTCGAAGTGAATCTATCAAAATCGGAAATTATGGTCTTTCGAAATGGTGGCAGGCTATAAAATAGAGAAAAGTGGAGTTTCAACGGAGAAGAAATTCGGATAGTACCTCAGTACACATATATTGGCTTGCACTGAGATTAGAACATGACAAATGGAAGAGATTGGATTGTCAAAAACTCACAAATTCTTGATCAACTGAAATCACATGCAAATCAAGAAGCAGAGCAGAGAGTGAGGGGAAGCAGCACACGAATTTTTAAGATGTTGGATTATTCAATAGGACCGCAATGCATAGCAGATGACTTGAAGCCTTACAAAATACCATGGATTTTGAAAGCTAGATGCGATCTTATCTCAATCAACGGAAATACGCGTGAAGGCAACATTTTGAAAAGGCAACTCTAAATGAAGTTGAAATTATTGCTGTCCTTAACAGAAATTGCAGGGCTGATTGAAACAGACTGTTGAGTTATATTTACGTGGCTATAAGCTAAATCTTCAAATCAAAAATGGTGTGGCGCAACAGTCCGTTGTGAACCAGGGCCTAGTGACTTACAACTCTCAACCATTCCTGTGTGCGAGTTCTGTTGTCAGGAATGGAAGGGACCTACAATTTAAGGCCGAATCCGAACGGCTAGTTTGAGAAAGCACTTTTTCATGACAAGAATTACTCTTGGAGAATTTGTCAATTCCTCGCAAGAGGCAGTACCCGCGAAAATTAATTTTTTTAAATTAAGGTGGCACAGGCAGGGATTGAACCCTAGACCCCTTGCATGACAGTCCAACACACTAACCATCATGCCACGGGTACTAGATCTTAACAGAGTTTATTTAATTTGAAAATAGTGTGAACTATGAACGTGTACGCATCACTTTGAATTTTTAAAATTTAGGATTTTTATCTTTTTTATAAATGTTCTTAAATGTAAAATTATTCGTATCTTTTCATTTACCCGACAGACGACTCTTTATGTCATTGTCGTAAGGTTTTTAAATCTTTCAACAAAACTTTCTTTCAAGTTAAACTCAAAAATGTATAAAAATATTAAGTTGAAAATAAAAAACAATTTACTACTACTACAAAAAACTAACCCATGAAGTCTACATTTCTTAGACTAAGTGAGTTTTGTTCCCAAGTATGTAAAACTGATGATAGACAGATTTTTTTGAGTCTGCCAGTTTGGCATGCCTAAGAATACCGAGAAACTAAAATTATGATATAATACCAAAAAAGGTGTCTTTTCAAATATCTCTCGAATAAATAATGACATTGTCTTGCAGGCAAATTTAATGCTACACACAATTTAGTATTCAATATCTTTTGTTCATATTTGCCAAAAGCAACAAAAAATAACTAAAATTGTAAACAATTTAGAATTTGCTTTTTGATTTTTCCTATTTTATTATGTAAGCTAACAACAAACGGATCTCTATAGTTTCCAAGAACACCTATGGGGATTTTTCCGGTGTTATTTCGCCCCAGATTCTAGTTTTTCACCCTACTTGAAAAATCAACCTCTCAATGTTTACAGCTTTTCCATATAATCATAGATACTTCATGATAAATTTGCAAGTCGTATTCACCTTACAGGCGTTTAGGTAATATTCTCGGAAAATTCGTCCCTTCCACATAAAACCTAGCAGCTCTCTAAACACACATCCTTCTGCATTTCATTTGCTAGAATTCGGTTTAGAAAAATAGAAGTTGATTTCCTGGGAATGATTTTAATCTACAGAGCATCACATTTTGAAGAGCTCCTTCTAAGTCGGATACAAACTTTCAGACTTGGTTTTGGTTGCTATGATGACGAAAGCTTAATTGAGTTCAGTAGCAACTCAAGTTCATCTGCAAAACAAGGAGAATAAGAATTACAGAAAATAAGGATTCATTACAATAAATTCATCAAAGTGAGCGCAATGACTTCGTAATGTATTTAAGGCACTTTGTCATATTCCCCATTGTTTCTAACCTTTGAAAGGGCAGCAGAGGGGAGTTAATACATTGACGTAGTTCCTTTCTTACGCTTTTCTGTTGTTTCGTAATTTTCATAAATTATTATTGTTATTGTTTCGAAAAACAAAACACATCAGCACAAGAGGAAGGATAAAATCAGGACTTATTTCAAATATGCAATATTATTTTATGTTCTTTCATTTCCAAACAACAGAAATTTATTTATTTTGCGTTGCATAAAGCCAGAAAATCCCTGATACAGCAGGAGCTGAAGATGAAGATGACGCTGAAGCAGCAGCTGTTACTCCTGCTGCTGCAAACTGCAACTGCTGATGCTGATGTCCTGAAAGAATGCATCCTTGATATAATATGTTTGTAAGTTATGCTGTTTTTCTTTTTGTATATTTGGTTAGACGTAGACGCACAACCGGAGTTATTCGAGAATATAAAAGTGGTGTGGAATACAAAATGTCCTTACAGTTGCTGTTGTTGTTTTTGTTGTTGCCGTCATAGAAAATAGAAATTCCTTGCTTGAGTTGCTTTTTGCATTGTTGCTTATGCTTATCTTATGCGATGTCATGCAGCACGACTGCATTATCTTTGTAATAATTCATTCAACAAGGAGTGTTTACATTCTGTGAACTTTCCATCATGAGGGCATTTTTGTTTTGTTGAATTTCATTTTTGTTTACATATATATTTTTGAGATAGAATAGAACCCGGAGTGTATCACTTTGCTTCTGCTGCTGTGCAGCGTGACTGTATGAAATTTTTGTCAGAGACTTTAATAATGTAGTAGAAGGAAACATGAACTGTGAACAGTGAATGACAACTATTTTATTTTTACATTAAAAAAAGTGCAAGGAGATAAGTCCCAGCATCTAAGTATTTCAAAGGATTTAGGTTGAGAATTAAGATAAGATATTTTTTATATAAAATTGTGTAACAAAGTCGTATCATCTGTCACGTATCAACCGTCAATTTGCAACTTACATCAGGGCATTCGCATGAAAAGAACAGATTTGCTGCACTATTGCATTTGGTTTTTAATATAAAATTCAATTTGAAAGTCAACCAAAAAGGACATGGAAGACATTGTTCTTATCAAATAGTTGTGTCCTTATCCACGAGACGTGTTCCAAATCAAGCAGAACAAACGGATTAAAATGAGACAACTATTATTTCCATTCTTACCTATTTAAATTTGTTTAATTTTTTTGGAAATATCATCATAAATTCAAAAGAATGCATTAATTTTTGAATGCGATCTTTTTGAACTTAAACTGAATCCACTAAATCTCAAACAATTGCAGTTCATTGTAAACTTGAATCCATTTCGAAAAAGAAAGATCATAATTAGAGAGGCATTGCAACAAATTAGTCAACTGGGTTAATAAAATCGGATCGAACTGATTTGAAAATTATTTTCAAATCTAATTTTTTATTTTTAAGATTAACATTTACAAAAACTGGAAACCTTACAAACTTTAAGGAATCTGCCTGATTGACAACTAAAAAATTAAAAAAAAGTGCACTTTAAGATTAAAACTCTTCATTTAAAATTTGATGTCTGTATTTAAGAGCTATTTTGTTTTTTTGGTGTTCTTTATGCTTCATCCAGATGAACTATTAGGCGATATAAAGTTGGCTTCTAAGAGGCAAGGTTACTGTAGTTTAGGTCAACATCCACCTCCTCGGCTAGTTCTATACGGTCTTTAAACCATCCACTTCGGTATTGGATTGTTTGAAGAACTACTTTTTCAAAGAGAGACAATAACTTGGCATATCCAGAACTTTGAGGATGTAATCGACCTGCAGCTTGAGAGTTTTTATAAAAAGAGGCTATAAACCGGTTTCCAGAATGATCATGTAGTTTGGCGTACTCAAAGGAAGGTGGAAAATCAGTTTTATGAAAAATCTGAGCAGTTTTTCCACTTGTTAGTATTTCCGACCTCCACAAGCTTGCGCTGCGTAAAACATAACTCATTCCGATACGACTTTGAAGACGTACGTAATTTCCTTATTTTTAAAGAATTGCTTCCATGCTACGTTTATAGCTATTTTCTCCTTAACAAGTTTGTCAGTGAGATGTTTTTCCAAGCCCAAGTTCTTAGTAAAGCAGACTCATACGAGTAGATATTTGTATTCTTTCAGCAATTCTTTTTGCAATACTGTACCGAACTTAAGCTACATTCCTATCTGGAAAAGCTTGTAATACAGGGCACTGCGATCCACGGTGTCGAAAGCAGCTTTGAAATCAACGAAAAATGCAAATAGTTTCTTATTACTCGATAGAAACGAGTTAGCAATCAAGCGGAGTACAAAAATGTGATCGATGGTGGAGTACCCCCATCTGAAACCTGCTTGGAACTCACTTATATGACAAGTTCAAAAACGAGATTCCTCTGTAGTTTTCCGGAACTTCAGTGCTTCCCTTCTTGTGGATTGGAAAAATCAAGGCATCGCTGAACTGATTTTGGATGGTTGCTACCTCAAAGATTTGGGTAAATACTGCTGTAAGAGATACAACAAGAGTATATGTACCATTTTTGTAGAATTCTGCGGGTATACCATCTGAGCCCAAAGCCTTTCGAATCTTTTGGTTGTTTATCGATATAAACACTTCTTCTTTTGAAATTTGTGCATATAAAACATTATTTTTGAAGCCAGGCTTAACATACTGATTCAAAAACTTATTTGGTGTATCTGTTTACAATTGCTTGAAATATGTTTGCAGTGTATTTGAATTAAGATCAGGGCTAATAGTAATTTTGTTCCATTAAGTTTTCGGAACAGGTTCCAAAACTCAGACGACTTGTTATACTTTGCAAGCTAATGTACTTGGGCTTGCGAAAAGTCTTTTTTCTTTTTTTAAACGTTTTTTATTATGTAAAGGTCAGGCGAGTATTGGTCCATTTCAGTAAGGGTACTTTCTGGAGCTCAATCTAATACTTTACGAACTTAGAGTTGTGGATAGGGGCGTTGTCGTGTTGGAACCTCCATCTAAGGCCCCTAAAATACCTTTGGTTGCAGGGAACGCCATTCTTAGTACACCATTGTATGCTGTGACATTCATACGACGAGTAAGAAATTGCAATTCAATGGTGCCATAGTACCTTATAGCTCCCCATACCATGACGCCACCAGCATAGCTGTGCAGTCGATCTACAGATCATGAAAGTAGTACACGGAAAGAAAAACATTGCGAATATTACAATATCAGTATAGGTGTGAACGCAATACTGTATGGCTTAGAAGATTTCCATTGGATACAAAGTTGTAAGCATAGTTAATTTGGCCATACTAAGAATAGTAACGTCGAATACGCCAATGCCAGTATGGGAGTCAGGCAAATACTGACTGGCGGCGTGCACAACGCTCCTAGCATAAAAGTCTATACATAATTGTTATGTCCCTTATGCTTACATACTCCATATATTTGATTTAATCTTACAATTACAGTTTCAAAAAAAATTAACACAAATAATTGTTTAAATTTCACTCGGATTGTTTTTATACTATTTATTATTTATGATTACCTCTCCTCTTACAAGTAAGCGACATTAGTTTCGCTTTATTAATTATTGTAGAAATATTTCGATATAGTAGTTATACCCTTGCACTATTAACAGTAATCCAATAAGGGGTTCGATCATCACGCCATAAATTATAGCGGGAAACACTAGTAGCATTGCGGCATCTCCGGTACGTTGTACAGTCTCGTCAAACTATGCGCTCTTGTGTTACAAGCAAGGATTTTGGCACCATACAGTATAGTAAATAATCCCATACTTATAGGAGTTGTTGCAAGACAATGTAGGAATATCACCAATACTTTTTTTAGTATGGGTCTCCAGAGCATACTTGCATTGTCATAAATACCATACACTTCCCTCCGTGTAAGCATAACCATCGCGACCCCCCAAATTACATTTTGTCTAGTCTGAAAAAAAAAACAACAAGCTGGCACTCCTTAGTCCAGGACATTAGCGCTCTGCCGAAATCGAAGCATCGCGTCTTTCGAAGTTTGTTAAGAGGTGTTTTTTTTTTTAATTTTAAGGCACTTTAAATGTTTAGCATTGGAAATAATTCTTTGCACAGTCCGCACCGCATGCTTTTTTTTATAATAAGCGCACACTCAAAGGGATAACTACCCTTATTATGTAGACACAGTGTGAGCACTAGGAAGGGGAGAGAGGGGTTGAAAGGAGGTGTGGGTGCACATTGGTTTTGAATTCCTGAATATTGCAATAGCTGGGAAAGACAGAGTGTGGCAAGGCATTCCACATTCGCAAAGTACGGCTAAAGAACGAATCTCTGTACTTGACAGTACGACAGAAGTTGGGCTCGAGGGTATATTGATGAGCATTCTTAGAAGCGCGAGTATTACGGTTTAACTGTTTAAGGGGAGGAATGCAGCTGGCTATTTCTCTAGAGCATAAACCATTAAAATAACGGTAAAAGAGGGTGAGACAAGAAACATTTCAACGATGTTCAAGTGACGTAAATGATCTTATAATGGTAATATCACCAATCAATCTAAATGCTCTACGTTCAATACTATCCAATAGGCTTAAGTAAGTTGCATTAGCACCAGCCCAGATATGGAGTTATACTCAAGCTTTGGACGTATATAAGTCTTGCAAATAACAGCCAGATCAGAGGAGGAGAAAAACTTCTTTGCATCGCCTTAGAAAACCCAAACATCTTGCGTTTTCGAAGCATTAAATTCCACGCGGTTTCTTATTCCCCATTGTACAATGCTGTTTAGGTCGGAATTTAATAAGCTTATCATATTTTGTCGTTGCAGTTCCACATCCGAAGAAGAGGGTGTGAATCTGAAAACGAATATGAAAAGCTAAGAGTACTATCGTCAGCGAAACAATGTATTGGATTAGATGTTGCAGACAAGAGATCATTAATAAAAATGAGAAAGAGTGTTGGAGATAAAACAGAGCCCTGGGGCACACCAGCATTTATTTTGTGGTTTTCAGACTTGAATCCATCCAATACAACTTGCATTGAACGATTCGAAAGGTAATTACTAATCCTATGAAGCAGGGATTCATGCAAACCGAAAGCACGCATTTTCGATAAGAGAGCCTGATGCCAAACCCTATCAAATGCTTTTGAAATATCTAGTGCAATAATCTTACTTTCTCCAAAACTATGTAAAGATTTGTTCCACTGTTCGGTGAGATGAACCATGAGATCACCAGTGGGACCTATTGCTACGAAAGCCATACTGTCGGTCATTAAGAAGCTTTCGATCTTCAAAATATTTCTTGAGCTGATAATTAATCAGCGTTTCCATGACCTTGACCCTACGTAAGTGCCAATCGGTCGGTAATTAGAGGGTTGAGGAAGATTCACCTTTCTTGGGAATAGGCTGGACATATGCAGTTTTCCATCCGCTCGGAACGAGACCTCAAGAGTAGCACAGATGAAAAAGCTTACGCAGTGGTTTTGCCAGCGATGAAGAACACCTCTTCAGAACCATAAGGGGGGATACCATCCGGACCAGCAGATTTATGTATGTTAAGATCTTTTAAGACTCTCGACAGTACGAGTGCAAAAAAAGGTTAGCCCCATAGAATCATTAACTCGCTCAAATACAGGGGGAGTCATAACTTTAGCTTTTGCAATGGTTTCATTCTTTTAATTCGATTGTGTATAATGAAGACCTCAAATATTTTACTTTGAAAAACGTCGCCATTTTTCTGTGATAAGCTGTGATTTAGTACTTTATAAGAAGAGGTTCTATTGTTATATTTATAAAAACGTTATATTTATAGAAATTAATAGATTTTGATTTCATTTCAACTCCGTCACGTTAAAATCAAAAGATTCTTGAAGCAAAATCTCGCCTTAGAATGTCATATTTATCGAAAGTATCTTGGGAATCAGCTCAAAAGCCGCACCAAACACGTTGAGTATGGAAAGGCTTTTATACAACCATCGGTTGTTTATGCTTTATAACGTAACTTTCGTAAAAATATTTCTCATAACTAAGATGGGTTTTCAATAAAAATACGTGTCATTTCGATGTATTTTAAGAGGTCTTTCACTTAAGTTCCTGAAGTTAAATTTTAAAAATGTATATATTATTTAGTTGATCAATTATTGGTTATCTACATAGAAGCTTAAAAATTGAAAATGTCTTCTTATAAAGCTTATGGAGTGTATCCTATAAGTTGCTGACACCAGAAAATTAGAAATGCTTACAAGAACAAAAATCGGGAGTAGTTTCATCAAAAACTATGCTTCATTCTTGTTGTTGTCAAAGAGGACTACTAATGGCGGCCACACTTATAGGTTCTTTGTCAATCCAATTATGAAGTATTCTTAAAGTAAATAACATTGAATGAACATATAGATGAATAGTACGAGTGTGAAGTTGCATGATTTTTAAAGAATTAAAAATATTACCATATGTCAGCAACCGTACATAAGGTCCTCTGATCCATGTAGTAAAAAATCTATACACAAATTTTTCATTTCTTGTTAGATTTATCCTCGAGATTACTCCCCAAGAATGTAGAAATAAGGACTATAAAATCTAGTACACTTTTAATGCAGCCGGATTTCTACGAATGAAGATGTGAAGTGATGCATCGTATCCTAAGATCCACTAATAACAGGATTGAGCAATAATTGAGCACGGTAAAATAGCTGCTTCTCCTTTTTATATTATTTATTAATTTATTGTTAATGTTGTTCTATTTTATTAAAAAAAAGTTTCAAATTTTACTAAAAAAGAAAATGTTAAAAATATTTGTTTCACAATTTTAAACATCCCATAGGAAGTTATTGTAATCGGTTTGATTTGTCGAATTTATTTGTTCAACATTTATTAATTTTTTTTATAAGAGTCTAATAGTCAGTTTTTTCATAAAAAATTAAAATCTAAAAAAAGGGCGCAAAATTAGTAAAAAGTAATAAACATTGGCTTTAAAAAATTTCATTCATCTAATTTGTATTTGTTTCTATTAGAAATAAAAACTTTTAAGAAATGCTTTAATATTATTAAAAATTGGTTTTTTAACAAAACACGAAAACGTACAAACCTTTATAAGCCAAAACAAATTGACAGACGGGATGGAAAGCTTTCAGTGTGAGTCGCATCCCAGCCTTTTTTTTATTATTTATTTGAAATGTTTGTTCTACAGAGCAAAACATACTTTATAACAACATCAAAAACCTATACAATTTAGAAAATTCTAATAACACATTTTTGATAATTGTTTCTAAATTAGGTTGTGATCACATATGAACAAATATTACCCCAGGGTGGTGTCCTTTCGCCTCTTCTATGGACCAGATAGCCATGGATACAATTCTCGTTAAATCGGCGGTAGCCTACGCGGACGATTGGTGCTATTGGTGTCAGGAAAGTAACACCGCTGTGATTAGTGAAATCACGGAAGTCAGCTTTGAAGAAAGTTAGCAACTGGACCACGAGTTGTGGACAAGGAGTTAACAAAGTTAAACTGAACTGTTGCTCTTTACCACCAAAACTAAAGTACCGCCCTTCACGCTAACTCGACTCAACGGTCAAATCCTATCATTGTCTTCCAGTGCAAAATATTTGGGAGTTATACTCGACCCTAAACTAAACAGGAAACTAATTATTGAAGTACGGGTTAAGAAGGCCTGTGTTGGCTTCTATGCCTGCAGCAAAAACCTTCGGCAAAGAGTGGGGACTTCAGTCGAAGATGATTTTATGGACGTACACAGCCGTAGTACGCCCAATCTTAACATATGGTTCAATGTGTGGTGGCCTGCTCTAAGCAAAGCCTATAATATTAATAAGCTAAAGAAGGTTCAGAGAACAGCTTGCGTGGGCACCACAGGGGCCATGCGTACTTGCCCAACGGACGCCTTAACGTTATTTTGGATCTTCTACCAATCGACCTTTTTATTAAATACATAGTTTCCTGCAGCTTAGGCTGAAGGAATCAAACAGCTGGTTGTGAAAACCTTATGGTCACAGCAACACAACGAAATTGATTCCCTCAGATATTATCTCTGTAGACACTGACTACTGCACTCTTTTTTTGAGCCTTAGTAAGGGTTTTAAGGTTATTTTCCCATCCAGAGAAGATTGGGAGGATGACATCGTGTCGATAGGTTTCGATACAACCATTTTTACTGACGGCTCAAAGATGGAGTGCGGAGTTGGTTCTGGGATCTTTTCTGAGTCCCTAAATGTAGCCAAATCCTTTAGTCTTCTGACTTTGCTAGCGTTTTTCAGGCTGAACTGTTTGCAATAAGGGAGGCATGTAAGATACTTAAACAAAGCCCAAACCAAATCCGAAATGCGGCTATCTTTGCAGACAGTCAGGCAGCTGTCAAAGCCATTAACTCAGCCATATCTTCATCTTAATTTGTCCAGCAATGTCGCGATGAGCTTGTGAGCCTGAATATTAACCTCGGTGTCACCCTGATCTGGGTTCCGGGCTATAGTGGTATCGTGGGAAATGAATGGGCCGACGAGCTAGCCAGGCAAGGATCGGCCCTTCATAGCTCACTTGCGGAAATGGTTAACATTCCTCTTGGTGCTATCAAGGGTAAAATCTTTTCTATCTACCAAACTGAATCAAACCGAAGGTGGAGCAATTTATCCAACTGCATTATATCTAGGAAGATATGGCCCACCTATAACAAAACCCGTACAAACGATATTCTATGCAGGCCAAGGCAAGACATAGCCAGGATTGTTGCGGTTTGTACCGGACATTGGCCTATAGGAGTTCATGCAGAGAAGTTTTGTAGATTCTTACAACACCTTTTGCCATAGCTGTAGTGACCAAAGAGAAAGTGAAACGATAATCCATTTCCTCTGGAAATGTCCTGCTTTGGCAAACACTAGAATGAAATACTTTGGAAAAGCATTCTTTCAAGAACTTGATGAGCTATCTGAGACAAAGATTAGAGACCTAATCTTTTTTCTCAATGCGACAAAATGGCTCTTACATAATCGCTATGAAGCTTCTCTATCAATCTATCCCTTTCAATCAAAGGTCAAACGAGTTTTTGGCTCACTACAATGCTAATTGGATCTCAGGCTAGGTTGCCTTGAGATCGCCATTTCTACCTATGAACAAATATGCAATTTAACCTGTATATGGAATTTCTTTTATAATTTCTTCGCTTTCCTCACTTACTTTTTGCAGTAGTTCAAATTTGTCTGCCAGTTTCAGAAGATGTTCATCAAATACTATTGATTTTATTTCTTATTTTTCTGAAAATTGTTTTACTCGTATTATATACTTAAAGTTAGCGACTAACAAATAAAATTTAAGGTGATTTCAACAAAGAACAAGAAGATTATTTATTGATATCGTTCCCATAACCAAATACAATTACGTCACTCTCATTAAAATAACCGCAACAATTAGACTCGTATTCTATCTACAGATTCTCATCATGGTGGAAACAAATTTAATAATCAGCCTGAAATTGAATTTTCCACATCAATTCGTCATTATAGACCTTTTCAAATGTCAGTTCAAACGCCAACGTACTGAAAAAGAACAAATTAAAACCTCCTAATGGTTTGTGTAGGTTGATTTTGAATATTTATTTACTATTTTGATTTCAATTGGAATTATGACGAAAACATGAGTTATGGATATAAATTAAATCAAAAAAAAATAAATTCAAAATTAACATAATTTGTCAACAAGCGAACAAAGCAATTGATATAGTGACTTGTTTAATTCTGGTAAAAACACATAAATAATATTTCATTTTCTTGTAGACAATAAATCACCATTTTAAGTCACACAAACCTTGATCTTTTTATGTGACAGAATTCCTGAACATTCTGCTCTCATAACTTAATTGATGTTCTTTTTGTTTTTAACATACTACGTGTTGTAGGAACATATTTATACCTTAAGGGAAAATTGAAATATTAATGATATGTCTAGCAATTGCTTGGGGTTAGTCCTTAATCCAAATGGTTTTCCCAAAACGATTCTATTTATATTTTTCTTCTTCGTAGTTGCTAAAGTTAAACCAGGAACTGAAATGCCATTTTTTGGAATTAGAATGAAAATTGCTGTCGTATGGTGATGGTCTGCATTTCGGTAGATATAACATCTTTTCATTATAAACCCAACTTGTTGGGATGATAAGGACCATCATTGGGGATAAGCCACCTCTTCTTTATAAAAAAGGTTGATTTTGTTATTTTATATAAAGTAACTTGTTTGCATTTTATTTCGACACACAATATGACAAAGGATAAAGTTTTCATTTTTCAAATAAGCTCCACTCACCATTCATGCCATCGGGACATTATTTACATATGTAACTAAGTTGCTAACATAAATATAAGGACAAAGAACTTAAATACTCAACAAAAGGAATCAACAAACTAACCATATATGCAGGGTTGTGGGGGGAACAAAAGTTGAAAAGTAATGGAAGTATACAAAAAGTAGTGGTATTTTCAAGGTAATTAAAGATGCCCCAAATTCTAAACTTGTTAAGCGTTGGCTACCCTTTAAAGTTAATCTGACAGTCAAGTTTAGTAAAATGTTGGTATTACATCGGTGACAATAGAAATATGGTTGTGCAGTTGTATGAATATCAAAGAAGATGCTCGAAAATGTTGATGAAAGTCCAGGAAGATAATACCTTTCCAAAATTTTTCAAAATTTGGCAGATATGGCCACAATCTTTTTACTAAATTATATTGACAGTTATAAGACAAATAAGGCTATACATTTAAAAATTATTGTTTAGAAATTAAAAGTAAGAACAAAGGAAAACAAATGGAATATATTCTATTCCAAGGCTTCATCCGTCTCGGACTTTTCTCCATAGACAAACAACATCACAAAATCTCCCTTAAAGTAGTTCAGCTGTGTTTATTTGTACGATCTTGGTCACAACGCGAGATAAACTGAACTTCAACACGCCCTTCACAAGTACCTTCATTGAGATGTATGAATGGGTGAACAATGTATCACACATAAATAAAGTCGGCTATTTGTATGTAAAACTGAAAAAAAAAACGAATGCAGGGGTTGGTGCAAGTAGCGCTATCACGGGCTGATATCACCATTTGCATTGATAGCCAAGCAGCAATAAAATCCATATCTGCACATCAATCATATCAAAGCTTGTAAAGTAATATTACAAAGAACTGACGATTATGAAGGCCACAGTGATTTAAATGAAAATTAGAAAGCGGATGATCTGTCAAGAAAGTTACCATAATGGACCAATTCAATTTTGACTCTACCATAAGCACCCAATAATGTTAATTAAAACAGATCACTGGTAACAAAACAATCCAGAACATCAATGCGTGGAAAAGTTTTGACCAAGAAGAATCTGTTCAATTATGCACACCGTAAAAAAATATCTACGATACGAGAATAATAAAATAACGCCGAGACATTAAAAATGTTCTATCGCCCAAAGAGGCTGTATCGACCAAAAACGATTATACATTGGATGAATAAAATTAATTTGAAGTCAATACCTTCTATCGTTCACGTGATATCAATTTTTACCAAATGTTCCTACTGTTTTTTGAAGATTTTATTTTTTATGAAAAAACGGACTGTTGGATTTTTATCAAAAATTCAATGAATGTCGAAAACAATATTTTATGTGAGATAAAATGAGTTTGAAACCAAAATTTTTAATTTTTGAAAAGACATTTGAGTCGAAAATGCATTTGTAAGAACTTTTAAAAATGCTTTTTTTAGGTTTTTATTTTTTGTTAAAAAACTTTTTATTTTATTTAAAAAAAAATTTTATTAAGTGTTCAAAATAATACGTCTTATAAGATAAAATTATATTTAATCTAAAATCAATAAAGTTTTAAAAATTATTTGAGCCGAAAATCAATTTTTACTAACGTTTTTTATTTTTGTTTTAGGTTTTTATTTTTGTAAAAAATATTGTCAGTTCGAATTTTCTAAAAATGTAAACAAATGTTAAAAAGTAATTTTTCGTTGCACAAAATAGTTTTGGAGTTGAAATCATTTTTCATTCGTAAAATTTTCTAGGTGACACGTGTTTTTTCCAGTGTTTTTGTTTTATAAAAAAAACCGTGCACGTTTTTTCCAAAAATATATGTATGTGTTTGGTATCACGTTACAATATATATTGTAAACTTCCCATAGGAAGTTATTGTAATGGGTCCAATTTGTCAGATTGAACATTTTGACATTTCTCGACTTTTCGATTTTTAGAAAGATGTCTCTGTGTGCTTGTGTACGTCCGTTTGCAACGTTTTTTTCATCACTAATAGCTCAAGGACCAGAAGAGATATCGACTTCAAATAAATGTTGATATATATATATATATATTTTACCACAGCAGTTTAAAAAAAGGTGAACATTTTGGTTAACCCTAAATATCTTACAAACAAAAAACGCTAGAATCAAAATGTATTTTATACTAGCAGACCCGACCACGCGTTGCTGTGGCTGAGTAATTAAGGAAGGACTTAATAGACAAAATTGAACACTAATTTACATAACATCTTTAATTTTATTTTATTAATAAATACTATGCTTAACATAAATTAAATTAAATCACAATATTTTTGGTCAGCCTGTCTTTTGTCAACACAAATAAACTCGATGGTCTCCCTACACGTAAACAGGCCACGTATTATTGCCCATGAGAGAAACATGGATTCTCTAAGTCTAAGCCCCAAATAGACATTGTTTGTCCTTGTGATTTGTTAATAGTCATCGCGAAAGCTAAACGGATAGGAAATTGCAGTATTTTGAAAGGTATTGGAGAGTCTGACGGTATCATTGGAATGCGTGGTAACAGAACGATTTCTCCTTTAAACTTTCCTGCCAAAATAGTTGCTTCGAGAACATTTCCGGTGATTTTTTTGATTACCAAACGTGTACCGTTTCATAGTTTAATGGGGTTGAAATTACGCAGAAGAATAATCGGTGATCCAATTTTTAACAGAAGATTGTGTGGTGGCATTCCTGATATGTCTAAAGAATTCAAAAATTCAATTGGAAAATTCACTGCCTCGTCTTCATCGACAGTAGCGTCGATTGACTTAAACGACATTATATCGCCTGGTAATTATTGTTATATCTGATAGTTAATTAGATCTACATCAACATTTGTTGCTGCCAAAATAGCACGATTACTGAGCTAATTGTGATTTAGATAGTTATTTATTATATCTGGGAGGACACTCTCCATCAGATCATTTTTAGTTTCAACAACAGTACAGAAATTGTCTGGCAATCTTATGCATTGGGTATCTTGAATAAATTCCACTTCACCGTTGCTGAGAAAATACTAGTGCTGTCGGATCATTTTGGAGTTGTACTCGCATGTTTTTTATTAACCTTAGTGTTTCGACGTTTCTCCATAAAAATGATTGTTTTAAACATGCATTTATTTCATCAGCAAAAGTAGAGCGAGGCAATCACTGGCAATGTTTGCCGAAAATCACCAAATAATAGTAGAATAGCTCCACCAAAAAGTCTGTTATTACTGTTTAAATCCTGCAAAGTTCTATTTAATGCTTCGAGTGAATGTTAATGAGCCATCTTACACTCATCCCAAATTATGATTGAACTCATTTGTAACACTGTAGCCACTCTACTCCTTTTCTTTTTTTTCTTCTGATGATGTAATAGCTAATGCAATTTTCTTTTGTGACCGTACTTTCGCAAGGATCAACGATATCAAAAATGTTTTACCCGTTCCACCTGGTGCATCCAAAAAAAAGAAACCACTTTGTTTAGCATCAACAGACAACATAATCCGATTGTATACATTGTTTTGTTCGTCAGTTAATAATGGTTCAATATTAGCAACAATTGTAGCTACATAAATCAAGATTATTAAATTGTTCTACTCGCTGCAAATCGCTATTCACTAAGTGTATAGCTGGACGGTTAGGCAATGGTATACCATAATGACTAAGTGATGAATTTCAGATCATAATACATAAGTTTTCTATTAATATCAATGCTTCATTATAAACGGTGATTTTTTAAGAGCTTGAGAACTTTTTAAAAAAAAAACGCATACAATTTGCAAAATCTCATCGATTCTTTATTTGAAACGTTAGATTGGTCCATGACATTTACTTTTTGAAGATAATTTCATTTAAATATTGACCGCGGCTGCGTCTTAGGTGGTCCATTCGGAAAGTCCAATTTTGGGTAACTTTTTCGAGCATTTCGGCCGGAATAGCCCGAATTTCTTCGGAAATGTTGTCTTCCAAAGCTGGAATAGTTGCTGGCTTATTTGTGTGGACTTTAGACTTGACGTAGCCCCACAAAAAATAGTCTAAAGGCGTCAAATCGCATGATCTTGGTGGCCAACTTACCGGTCCATTCCTTGAGATGAATTGTTCTCCGAAGTTTTCCCTCAAAATGGCCATAGAATCGCGAGCTGTGTGGCATGTAGCGCCATCTTGTTGAAACCATATGTCAACCAAGTTCAGTTCTTCCATTTTTGGCAACAAAAAGTTTGTTAGCATTGAACGATAGCGATCGCCATTCACCGTAACGTTGCGTCCAACAGCATGTTTGCAAAAATACGGTCCAATGATTCCACCAGCGTACAAACCACACCAAACAGTGCATTTTTCGGGATGCATGGGCAGTTCTTGAACGGCTTCTGGTTGCTCTTCACTCCAAATGCGGCAATTTTGCTTATTTACGTAGCCATTCAACCAGAAATGAGCCTCATCGCTGAACAAAATTTGTCGATAAAAAAGCGGATTTTCTGCCAACTTTTCTAGGGCCCATTCACTGAAAATTCGACGTTGTGGCCGATCGTTCGGCTTCAGTTCTTGCACGAGCTGTATTTTATACGGTCTTACACTAAGATCTTTGCGTAAAATCTTCCATGTGGTCGAATAACACAAACCCAATTGCTGCGAACGGCGACGAATCGACATTTCATGGTCTTCAGCAACACTCTCAGAAACAGACGCAATATTCTCTTCTGTACGCACTGTACGCATTCGTGTGGTTGGTTTAATGTCCAATAAAGTAAACTGAGTGCGAAACTTGGTCACAATCGCATTAATTGTTTGCTCACTTGGTCGATTATGTAGACCATAAATCGGACGTAAAGCGCGAAACACATTTCGAACCGAACACTGATTTTGGTAATAAAATTCAATGATTTGCAAGCGTTGCTCGTTAGTAAGTCTATTCATGATGAAATGTCAAAGCATACTGAGCATCTTTCTCTTTGATCCATGTCTGAAATCCCGCGTGACTTGTCAAATACTAATGCATGAAAATCCTAACCTCAAAAAAATCACCCTTTACATTTTCTGGTGAGAAATCTAGATTTGGAAATTGGTTTGTTTGTTTAAATTGTCGGTATAGTATATCTTCAGTCATGTAGTTTTTATATTTTTCCCACAGTATAGATGACTGTGTTGAAAAACATGTCGTCAATATGATGGCAAAAAGTTGACGAATACAACTTGTCAAGGACGTTAAAGCTGCATCAGCAAGTGTCAGATACCAATGATTGTCATCTTCTAAAAGTTGCAACTCACGACATGCATCTTGATACATACTGAACACTCGACCATTAACTTTTCGTAAAAATTGGAAAGAGATTGGTCCAGGAACATTAACCAACAACAAACGCAAAATGAAGCATTCACGTTGTTTTCGATGTACTGTATAAAGTCGCCTCAGTGTCTTAGCTTTAAATATACCTGCTAAAGAAGGATGTGGTTCTACTTTTTTACGTGGCTCCCATTTTTTTGTTAACATGTTCCATGTTAAATAGCATGGAATATCGGTATACAATAATGTTCTTCCAAAATGGCCAAAGGCATCAGTTTTTTGACAAAATGAGAAAAATCCAGTTAACATCGTTTTTGGTGGTTCATGTTAAAATGAATTATTTAACACAACACTTACCTTTAAGTATATCATCTCAATTTAACTACTTTGCATAATTCTACTTTATGTTTAAGGACTTATTCAGTCATGTATTCATTGGATTTGTATATTTTTCTTCATAAATAAAATTTCCTTACTTGCTTGTTTATAGTCATATAGTCAACTTGTTTTCCTGAAGCTTTAAGTCAACTGCGAACATTCTGTACTCAATATAATTTCTACAGGTTATGGGCCCAGCTGGTGTTACATAATTTTTGAATTTAATAAAAAATTTGTATCGCACTAGCAAAAATTTTAAAATGTCTCTTTCGAATGCGGTCCAAGGTCGTATAGCCATTTTTAATGGTGAAAATTATTCAACTTGGAGGGCACAAATGGAAGGAGTATTGCACAAGCTCCGTCTTCTCAAAATAGTCCAAGGAAAGGAAGAACGACCAACCGAAAACAGGGATGAGCAGGAAAAATGGAATGACAAGGATTTGGATGCAAGAAGTGAACTATTACTCGCCATGGAAGCACACGTAGTAGCTCTTGTCAAGAACTTTCAAACATCTAAAGAAATCTGGGATTTCTTGGCTTCAAGCTATGATAGGAAAAGTGTACGGCAAAAGGCTGAAGAATTCAAAAAATTATTGAACATTCGTATGGAAAGAACTCAAACTATGGACGAATATCTGCGGGAATTCTGTGGTATAATCAGTCGTTTGACGGAACTAGAAGCAAAACTCGATGATGATCTTCTATTATACCAAGAGCTTAATTTCAAAATATGATCTCACGAACTGCAAACCACAGACATTACCGTTACCACCTAAAACAAAACTCCAAAAAGAACCTGAAATTGAGGGAGAAACTAAACCTGTGAACCAAAAGTCATATCAAGAACTCATTGGCAGCTTACTTTACTTTTCCACGTACAGTAGACCAGATATAGCGTATACAGTGAATACTCTTTCACAGTTTAATCAAGATCCAAGAATTCAACATTGGAATTCAGCTATTTCAGTTCTTAGGTATTTGAAAGGTACTGCTAACACAAAACTTTTCTATTGCAGAACTGGAAAGCCAATTGTAGCATATGCTGACTCAAGCTATGGTGAAGACGAAAATGACCGAAAGTCGCAATCTGGTGTTATTTTTGTACTTTGTAGTGCACCAATTGATTGGGAATCTCGCAAACAGCCCATAGTTACTTTGTCCAGCGCAGAAGCAGAGTATGTCACATTAACAACAGCTGCAAAACGAGCCAAGTACTTCAAGCTTTTACTTGTTGAACTTCATCTACATTGTGCTAATGAACCGATTACCATATCCACCGATAGTCAAAGTGCACAATATATTGCGAACTTTAAAGGAAGACGTTCGCGAACCAAGCATCTGCATATAAGATACCACTACATCCGTGAAGCCATATCAGAAGGAACAGTTATTCTTAAATAATTATCAACCGAAGATATGTTAGCTGATCCATTAACTAAAAATTTGTCTTTTGCTAAACATTGTGAACATTTTAAGAATCTTGGAATAATATTAGCTTAAAATTAGTAGAAACCGAACTGTCTCAAATTTAAATTTATGTTTTAATTGTTAAGTGTTGAGGAGGTATGTAAAAATGAATTATTTAACACAACACTTACCTTTAAGTATATCATCTCAATTTAACTACTTTGCATAATTCTACTTTATGTTTAAGGACTTATTCAGTCATATATTCATTGGATTTGTATATTTTTCTTCATAAATAAAATTTCCTTACTTGCTTGTTAATAGTCATATATTGTTTTCCTGAAGCTTTAAGTCAACTGCGAACATTCTGTACTCAATATAATTTCTACAGTTCAAATGCTCTTTGAAAAACATTCTCTTCTGTGAAATATACACGTTGACCATTTTAAACTTGCACTGCAAGATGTTGGATAGATATTTCTCTGTGGTGTATGGGAAAACTAAGTATACGCCAGATAGCTTCGTTGCTGCTAATGTATCTGCCCATTTGGTATCGTGCTACTTCGTCATTTTCATTTATGTTTTGTACTTCAAACATGGCTAAATCACTGCCCTTATTGACGTACTTGCAAATGTATGGATTTAATTGAACTACAAAGCTCAACATTAATATGAACCTTGTATGTTTTTGAGAGCAGTGGTGAGTACGGTACCACCCATTGATTGTCAAATTCTAATTGGTTAGAATTTGACGTTCTTATTTTAAATGTGTGGCCACCGTTATCGGCGTTTCTACAGCGATATAACGGATAACCATTGACATCAGTAATAGTATCATTCGTGAATTTCTTAGGAAATTTTTTTTACGTTTCCCATTTTCATGCATGGCGATGTCATATTAAAAGCAGCACATGGCCTGTGAATCATGTCATCATCTGGAATTTCGGCTGAAATGATTTGATCAATTTCTTCTGGACGAATTTTAACATCAACCCAATTTAATTTGTGAGCATGAGGTAAGCTTCGCTTTTGCCACTCAATTGAATACAACCAACAACACGTTTTGCCAAAGATTGAATATTTTACAATAAAATCAATTAAGGATTTTAATTTTTGTTTAAACACTCGTGCACACACCTGGTACCTAATAATAAAGATTGTATTTCCTCCCAATTTGGATTGCACGTAAACGTTATAAACAAATCTGGACTTCCGTAATGACGGACATAAGTCATCGCGTCCTGAATGTATTCTCGCATATTTTGTGGACTACCGATGTAGCTTAAAGGTAATAAAAAATTGTATTTCAAAGTCAAAATATATTTCAGAAAACATAATGATCATATATAATTATAAAAGTAGATTTTATATAAAGTATTTTTCATTTGCAACACATATGTAAACAATTTAGACCATTACTCGAAATATAAACTGTCCTATATATTAAGTTAGACCAAATTACACATAAAATGCCAACTTTCACCTAAATCGGTTGACTTGGTGAAGAGTTCACTTTGAACATACTGGATTTTTATATATTAAGATATACAAAAATACAGATTGAATTAAGCACAAAATTAAATAATTATTAAGAAAATACCTTCATTCATCAATTTTTACCAATTTTGTGTAGTGTTTTTTGTAAATTTTAACTATGAATTACATACAAACTGTATTGAATGCTGAAACAATATTTTGTATAATGTAAAATTAGTTTTAAGGCAATATCTTAAATGCTTGGCAAGGGTCCAACATTTTTACCAACTTTTGGAAATGTGTTTTTATTTTTTGTAAATAATGAATTACTTTGATTTTTCTTCGTTCTTCGTTCCATACAATTATTTTGGAGGTGATATCATTTTTGAATCGTAAATTATTTGAGGTGACGAATATTTGTATAAAGTTTTTTTTTTGTATTTATAAAAAAATATAATATAAAATTTCACTGAAGCCACTAGGGTTATTGGTTCTTGAGATATTTTTTGTCAACCGAAGTTTCCATTTTTTTAAATTGACTTTGCCTTTTTTGATTAATTGGAAGATCAAAGCGTGATGTCAGTGGAGCGTTTCTGAGCATTGCGACTGAAGCGAAGAAGATGGGTTTAGTGGTCAATGAGGGTAAGACCAAGTATATGCTGTCATCAAAAAAGGACACTGAACGACGAAGTCTTGGACAAAACGTCACCATGGACAGCTATAACTTTGAGGTAGTTAAGGACTTTGTCTACCTAGGCACCGCTATTAATGCAGACAACGACACCAGCGCTGAAATCAAACGAAGAATAACTCTTGCAAATCGCTGCTTCTTTGGACTTAGAAGGCAATTGAGAAGTAAAGTCCTCTCTCGAGCATGTAAAATCACCATCTATAAGACACTCATCATCCCGGTTCTCATTTATGGCGCTGAGGCCTGGACCCTGTCAAAAAAGATGAGAGCGTCTTAGGATGCTTCGAGAGAAAAATTCTTCGGGCGATTTTTGGTCCCGTACGCATAGAAGGAGAATGGAGGAGAAGATATAACGACGAACTGTACGGGTTGGACAGCAACTCTGACCTAGTTAGCAGAATTAAAGTACAACGGCTTAGATTGCTAGGTCATATAGAGCGAATGGACATCATCGCTCCAGCCCGGAAGGTCTTCGAATCCAATCCCGAGGGACGGCGAAGTAGAGGAAGACCGCGACTCAGGTGGCGCACCCAGGTGGGAGAGGACCTCAACCAACTTGGCGTGCGAAACTGGAGACACTGGACCGAGCTGGCTGGAGACGCTTGTTGGTTGAGGCCCAGGTCCGCCCCGGACTGTAGCGCCACCTTAAGTAAGTAAGTAAGTTTTTGTAAAAAAAGAAAAACATCCAAACCATTTTTTTGAAAATCTTTTCCCCATCTTTGTGTGTTATTACCTGTATAACAAATTGTTTTTGTAGTCATAAACATACGCACGCACTCATACACATAAATCTCTTTTGAAATGGACCTCGAAACGTCCAGTAAAGTAAAAATTTTCGATTTAAAATTTACAAAAAGGAGAAACTGTTTCGATTAGTAGGAATTTGTCCTAATACTAGACATTTCAGCAGCACTCTTTACTTGTTTCACTGGATGTTTAAATAACTTGATACAGATAATAGTTGTACTATTAGAAACTTTATGGAAAATTTATTCATTCCATTATCTGAACACCAACAAAAAGTTAAAAGCTAAGTCACAGTACGTATATAATTTTCAGCTTTTGATTTTTGTTTCTTTTAACTAATACTCTCAACTTTCATTTTAAAGTTTGTATCGAAACAAACTTTGCAGCACAAACAAATTGAACGATTTAACTAAACAAAGAACCCATATCTCAATAAACCCATCAGCTTCATAGACTTTAGCTCCAGCACAAAAACAAGCGAAACAGAAAAGACTCTAAGTTGAACATTGAACTAGCTGCATTATCGAAAACTAATTAACCATAAAAAAACAACAAAAATTGAAAACTCTTTGCAACCAATAATTACTATGAGCAAAATCTATAGTTAAAAAATAATAGTTAAAAATACTTTTGTATATGAGGAAACTTAAGAGAGGGTATATATTTATTTCAAAGTCCTGAGTTTGTAGTTTGCATCAGTCTGCACTTAATGCACCGCATTTTTTCAGAGATGAAGAAAAAGTTCTTGGAATGCTTTTAATGTAAGGATAAATCTCTCGCTGCCACTCGGTCTTAAAATTCCCTCAGGGTACATCTCGGAAACTACAAGTACGAGCAAGGAACTATACGTATAGACGGGGGTATCCAGATAAAAGCACAGCATGATGAAATAATGCAATTTGTAAATGAGAACTTTGAGCTAAGGGCAATTAATGTTGGATGCATAAAATCCACACTGCTGATGATTAAACCGAAGATGTGGTTTAAAACGTTCTTATATTAAAGTTTCTCAACGACTACAGAGCTACTGGCCGATAAATGGTGATGAAGTTTTTCGTTTATAATTATTATGTTTTCAACGAGTCTTTTGCAACACCATAGACGAGGGTTCATCTAGTCTTTCGGGTCTCAGATCGGTTATTTCAATTCTGGAGAGAATTAAGTTAATAAAAATAATATTAGTTGATTGTTAAATTTTATTTTAAATAAAAACTGTTAATAGATTGAAGAAGACTTCGTTGAACGAATAAGACGTTTTTGAACCTGAAAATGATAATAATTTGAATGAAACAAAATATATATTTATGAGATAATATCGAAATTTTGTATTCTTTTGAAAGGCCTTTGTTATATTGTATGAAATATAGCGTCTTCGTATTGCATTCGAAATATAAGGGTGTTAGATTTTACAATACTTGTTAGAATATAATAATTAATGCACAACACACGTCTGTTCAAGAAGAGATTTATTGAGAAAGTAAAACATAATGAAAATAGAATACATTAAGTTATTAAGAATACATTGAGAAGTTCTGAGCAGAGAATATTGGAATTGAAACAATGCAATAATTCAAATAGATTATGTTGCCATATTAAAATTTTACATAATTTTAACAATACTAGCGCAGACCTTAGATATTAGAAAATCCCACAAGAAGTAGTCTTAAGGGGTAAAATGGATTTACCATAATGAATAGATGTAATAGGTGGATATTCAAAGCAATTTTCCCTAATTTTTTCTAATAACTTGGCGAAAAAACTCTATCAGTTAATTTTTCAGAAAGTTCAAATTTGTCGGGATTCGTTTTTCATAAAATTAATATTTTTACTCAAAGACCAAAATTCAAAAACTAGCCTGCTGCCCTCTAGCATCTGCCCTGCTTGGGCACACTATAGGATTTGAGGTAAGTGCAAGGTTGAGTGTAGCCAATTTTTTGTTTGTATTTGTGGCAAAGATGTTGATCAAGCCAAAGTACACTCTCGTTATATATTTACTGGTGACATAAACTCTTGCTGCCAGTTTTGGGGTTCACCAAAAACTAACCAAAGAGAGACAATCCTTGAAGATTTTATAGAAAAATCTGACCTACAAATTTTAAATGACGGTTCTCCAACGTACCTCTACTCTTGGCAAACTTACTCACGTTGATGTGTCATGTTGTTCATCTATCCTCTTCCCAAAAATTAAGTGGTATGTATCAAATGATGTGCACAACAACGAGGCATAAAACCAAAACGGAACTGGTCAACTGGGATTTATTTAAAAAAAACAGAATTAAATTAAACATTGCTAAATCACCTTCGAACAGTATTGAACAAGGAAGCTTCAATTATTCTTAAGGGAATTCACAACGCGGTAAACGACTCCAGTTATTAACTTTCCATAGTAAGTTATTATAATGGGTCTGATTTGTCAAATTCAAGGTCCCTAGAGTCGAAATAAAAGATTTTTAGAAAGATGTCCGTACGTTCGCTACGTTTTTTTCGTTGTCCATAGCTTAAAAACCAGAACCGAGTGTTTGCAAACAACGTGCAGCCGATACTTTCTTAAGCGCCTGAAGACAATATTTCAGGGATCCGCACCGCACCGCCCAGTTAAGATGAGATCGTTTACGTAATTAAAGTTCTTTAGAACAACAAAGCGGTAGGACTTGATGGAATTCCCGCATATCTTTTACAAGCAGCGAACGGCTTCATCTGCTCATAAAAGACGCCTGGATCACCGAAAGCTTCCCCCATTAGTGGAAGAAAAGAATTTTCGCCAAGCTCCCAGAAAAAGGAGATCTCACAAAGTGTGAAAACTGGAGAGGAATTTGCGTTCTACCAGCCGTTGCCAAAATTGTACCAAAAGTTATACTGGAACGCATCAGAGAACACCTTGAGGCCACACTAGATGCCTAACAAGCAGGATTTCGCGCTGGATCCTCCTGTTTTGATCATATCAACTCCCTACGGATCATAATTGAACAGTGCGTTGAATATCGATCACTTTTAAACCTGCTGTTCATCGACTTCGAAAAGGCCTTCGACAGCGTTAACAGGGAGTATATCTGGTAAACTTTGCGGAGGAGAGGCATCCCAGACAAACTAATTGCTATTAATAAAGCAACATAATGATGGATCCAAGTGTCACGTTCTGCACAATGGTAGGTTTTCAGATGATTTTGATACCCGAAGCGGAGTCGGACAGGGCTGTTATCTTTCTTGGTAATATGCGATGTATTGCGCTCAGCTCTGTCAGGTCGCGAAAGGATCTAATGGACTTTGACATCCTAAGACAACAAATGTGGAGAGGGAAGCAGAAGTTGTGAGGCTGAAAATAAATTCCGGAAAAACAAAAATGATAAGTCTCGGAACCCAACCATCCTCTCAAGTAAATATTTTTCTCGCCAAACCGCATATCAAATGAGATCCTTCATAGAAGGACTGGTCAGAAAAAAAGGCGTAAGTTGCAATGGATTGGGCATACGCTTCGAAAAGGTAACGACTGCATTGCATGCCAAGCAACTAACCGGGCCAAAGCTGACAGACGATCATCTCACTGGGACTCTTACAAAGAATCTTCCTTCTGTTGCACGATAGAAGAAACTTCTGAAGCCTCTAGGTTACGGAAAATTCTTGCAACTAGTCCATCGATGCCAAGCTGCCTGAAAAATGTAGACGGCTCCCGGACAAATTGAAGTAATGAATCGCTGAACTTACTACTGGATACTCACTTTCTTGGTAGTTCTCTAACCGAAACTTGCAACAATCATATTCGTTCAAATTCCAACACAACATATAAACAAGATCTGATCACAAGGGACAAGCTACAATGTGCTCTCAACAGCTTCAAATCATTTCAATCTGCAGGACCAGATGTAATAATACCAGCCGAACTACAAAAAACTTCAGACATAGACCAATCCTTGAATCAATTTTTAGCAGCTGTCTTCACATGGTCCATGTTCCCTCGGCATGGAGAGAAGTTAAAGTTATTTTTTAATCCAAAGCAGGTAAATGCTCCAAGGTCAATCCTAAAGATCTACGACCTATAAGTCAATCATCATTCCTTTTTAAGACCTTGGAAAGAATGAGTGATATACATTTAAGGGCACGTATCGATACAAGACTTCTGTCTTCGTCTCATCATGCCTATTGTAAAGGTAAATCGGTGGAAACAGCGTTACACACTTTAGCACGCACCGTCAAATATACCCTCCATCCAAAACTGGGCAACTCTTCTGGTAGACAATTCGTTAGTAGAGGGACACCGCAAGGTGGTATTCTATCCCCTCTCCTCTGGAACCTAGTGGTGAATGAAATCCTAACTAGTCTGGATGCGGAGGGTTTCAGAGTGATAGCCTATGCGGACGACGTTGCTATAACAATTTCAGGAAAGCATCTTAATATCCTAAAAGAACTCTTGCAAAATGCCTTGGACAAACTAATACTTTGGGCTGATCGGTGTGCAATGGGTGTTAACCCACACAAAACCGATTTAGTCATATTTTCGAGGATTTACAAAATTCCATATGTCAACCCTCTCTATATTAAAGGAATCCAATTAAAATTCTCAGACAATGTTTTCTGCGAAATAAAATTAGTTTAAAGCCAATATTTTTAATTTTTGAAAAGATTCGAAAATAATTTTTTACCAACTTTTGTTAAATTTTTTTTTAGGTTTTTTATTTTTTGTAAAAAAAACTGTCAATTCGATTTTTCTCAAAATTTGTCCTAATGTTGAAAACAATATTTCTTATAAATAAAAATTAGTTAAAAGATATTATCTCAAATATATATATAATTCGAAAAACATTTTTACCAACTTTTATTAATTTTTTTCGGTTTTTAATTTTTTGTACAAAAACTGTCAATTCGATTTTTTTAAAAATTTTACTGAATGTTGACAACAATATTTTTTGAAAGATAAAAGTAAATCAAAGCCAATATCTCAAAGTTTTGAAAAGATATTTGAGTCGAAAATCAATTTTTACCAACTTTTATTAATTTTTTTTTTTTGGTTTTTCTATTTTTTGTAAAAAACTTGTCAATTCGATTTTTCTCAACATTTTTCAGAATGTTAACAAAAATGTTTTTTTAAAGATAAAAGAAGTTTAAATCCAAAATCTTCAATTTTTTAAAAGATATTTGAGTCGAAAATCAAAACTTTTATGCATTTTTTTGTAAGTTTTTATTTTTTGTAAAAAAACTGTCAATTTGATTTTTCTCAACATTTTTCAGAATGTTGAAAACAATATTTCTTATAAGATACAATAAGTTTGAAGCCTAAATTTCAAGTTCTTGAAAAGATATTTGAATAGATATTCAATTTTTACAAACTTTGTGAAATGTTTTTTTAGAATTTTATGTTTTATACAAAAAACTGTGAATTCGATTTTTCCCAAAATTTTATCAGCTGTCAGAAACATTATTCTCCGTTGCACAAAATTGTTTTGGAGATGAAATCATATTTTAGTCGTAAAATTTTGGAGGTGACAATTTTTTCAGTTTTTTTTATGTATAAAAAAACAGTTAAATGGATTTTTTCAAAAAATATACTTTTTTGATATCACATTACAATATATTATTTAAAATTTAATTCAAGTCTCTAGCGTTTTTGGTTCCTAAGATATTAAGGGTTAACCAAAATTTTCACCTTTTTTTCAAACTGCTATGGTAAAAAAACCATCCACGCAATTTTCTTGGGAGCCCTTTCTGCATCTTTCTGTCGTATTATCTGTATAACAAAATTTATTTGAAATCGATATCTCTTTTGGTTCTTGAGCTATGGAGGACGAAAAAACGTCGCGATCGTGCGGACGTACGGACGTACGAACACACGCACGCACAGACATCTTTCTAAAAATCTTTTATTTCGACTCTAGGGACCTTGAAACTTCCTATGGGAAGTTAAAATACAGAGACGCTGTTGAAGCAACAAAGTTAAAGCTTCGTAGACTCATGTTTGCTGCGTACGTTTCACACATGAGCGAATAACAGCCCGCAGTACGATTTATGGTAGAAGACAGTGAGGAAAACTGAACGATGGCGAAGAACAAAACACACGGAGCTCTGGATTGAGCAACTGGGTGGCGGTAATCAAAGCCAGTAAAGGTGGAGAAGCATATTGTATGCTTGCCCCGCTGTGGGAACGATAACGAAAGTATCGTTCTTCTGCGGTGGCTTATATAGACTGCAGAAATCGAAAGTAAGTAGTATTTAAGTTTCAAATGTGACAAGTGCCAATCTCGTATTAGAAGACACCATTTTATGAGAGCACCTATACTGAACTCTTATTTTTTACAAACATACATAATAACAAGATTTTAATCAAATATTTATTATTGAACACAATAATTAAAAAAGAACCAGCTAGATAACTGAATTAATGTCTAGATCCTAGATCCTGTCTAAATCGTTAGGTTTTTTGTTCTTATAACCTTAGCATCTAATAAAAGTCTTTCCCATCTCTTGAAAATTCAAGTTGGTTCCTTTTTACCCTAAATTGCAATAAACATCTGATTGAAAATAATTTAATTGAATCCACCCTCAAGAAATAGCCAAATACAACCAAAAACCAAAAATAAAATAATTTTACTTCCTGGGTAAATAAGTCTTTGTATATAGCTTCGAAAAGTTCATCAGTTAAATATTTAAAACTTCATCCATTAAGCAAAAGTTTTTTCTTTTTTTCGAACCAAAAAAAAAATATGTTTACTATCATTTCGGACTTGCATTTTCCGCTTCCAAAATCTATCTGCATTATGTATGAACTCCATCATCAATATTTAAGTTGACATTCGGGGGAAATTTAAAGCAGATATTTTTATATCGCTCCAAAACAGCTTTGGTTTAACAGATAAACACACAACACACATTTTATCCATGCAGCCAGCATATGCACTATCCTGAAGCCTGGACAGGACACACACAAAACTTATTTTTGTGCGACACGAGCAGGATGACTCCTTCAATTCAAATATCTGATAAAAATATAAAGATAGATAGATAGTTATATTATGTATGGTTATGTAAATACATGGACATTTTGCCATTTGATTTTATACCACCCCGGCTTTAAAAGTCACACAAACAGTTTCATCCCCAACCATCGACGGACTACGGACGATGAAAGACGCACGGACCAGTGTAGTCCACCATGGACGAGGACTAGGACGAGGACGACTGACCTGACCATCACACAACGAGGAACCATGATAGCGTGCACAGAATTCAAATTGCATAAATATCATATTGCTTTCAATCAATTAAATAATCCATGGAAGATGATGCACATGGGATAGGACAATTTGTATTTATTAACAACCGTTGTGTCATCTGACAGTCCGTGGGTGGTTTTATCTTCTTTTTGTCCGTGAGTTGTTTTTGTTCTTGTTGTTCTGTTGAAAGGACATTCTACCTCATAGTCAACGTTGTTGGTATCCTTCTGCGGTGGCTTATATAGACTGCAGAAATCCAGAGGCAACAGACTGAACCTGAATATAGGATATAGCTTGGCTATGGGAGGCTATATTGAATGCCATAACATCAATACCTACCCCGCCCCAAATTATATGGAACGGATTTCTGTATGAAATTTGTACCGCATTGTTCGTTTACAATAATTGAATGCAGCTACAATAACTCAATAATAAAAGACCATCATCCTTGGCGGTGGCGGTGGTAGAACGAGAAGAAGAAGTTTGAGACATGGGCACCCATCCTCCTCCTCTTCCTGATGGTACCTAAATTTATTGATTTTAAAGCATTCAACCTCCCACTCGGCCAATAATACTTCAAACCCTTTCCAATGTAACAACAGAACATCTGCGAAGAGATAAGACCAATGCTTACGAATTAAATTTACGAAGCTGCATCAAAAAACGATTAAGAATTCTGTGGTGATTAAAAATGGACGCAATTTATCCCCAAGGACAAACTACGAGTATATGGATAATGAGAGTTCAGCAGAGTTAATGACTACAGGTGCAGGTGGCATTGTGTGCGATGGCTGTTCTGCGTTATGGGTTTGGGGTTGGGTCTGGCCATCAGTATCAGGTCTTGTCTGGTCAGTTTTGTGAAATGTTGATTAATGTAATGGATGCAATTTATGTAAGTTCTTGAAGTTTTTTTTATTTCTTTGAGAAAATTGTCTCAAATTAAATATTAAATTATTTAATATAATGTTAGGTTATTTAAGAAATGAGAAACTTGCACTAAACAGGAAAGCAATCGGTAAAATGTTGTTAAAATTAACTTTATGATGTTTCACTAGAAAATGGTTACTGTATGGAGATTAACCAGTAGAGAGGATTGGCTAATGAACAAACCTTTTATCTGTAAACCAACTGGAGCAGCATACCATGACGGCTCAAAGATGAATACCGGTGTTAGTGCGGGTTTTTATTCAAAAACTCTTGATCTAGCCAGCTCATTCAGCCTTCGTAGCTGATGTCTTTGCAGTGACGAAAGCTGCTAGATAATGTTTAATGATGACATTCAAGAGATGAAACTTACTCGATATCTGTGCTACAACCACAACACTATGGCCAAACATAAACACAAAAGAGGCTTGGATGCGACCCACACTGATAACTTCCCATCCCGTCTGTCGATTTGTCTTGCTTATAAGTTTGTCTATATGTCCTGGTATCAATTTTTACCAAATGTGGGTACTATTTTTTGTAGATTTTATTTTTTATGAAAAAAAGACTGTTGGATTTTTATATAAAAATTACTGAATATCGAAAACAATATTTTCTGTGAAATAAAAAATTTTTGAAAAGCTATTTGAGTCGTAAGTAAATTTTTAGCACGTTTTAGTATTGTTTTTTTTAGAGATTTATATTTTGTAACTGTCTATTCGATTTTTTAAAAATTTTCCAAATGTTGAAAACAATATTTTTTATAAGATAAAATTAGTTTGAAGCCAATATTTAAAATTTTTGAAGAGATATTTGAGTCGAAAATCAATTTTTACCAACTTTTGTTAATTTTTTTATCCGTTTTTATTTTTTTGTAAAAAAACTGTCAATACGATTTTTTTCAAACTTTAACTGAATGTTGACAACAATATTTTTTGAAAGATAAAAGTAAATTAAAGCCAATATCTCAAAATTTTGAAAAGATATTTGAGTCGAAAATCAATTTTTACCAACTTTTATACATTTTTTTAGGTTTTTTATTTTTTGTAAAAAAATTGTCAATTAGATTTTTCTCAAAATGTTACCAGATGTCAAAAACATTATTTTTCGTTGCAAAAATTGTTTTGGGGATGAAATCATATTTCAGTTGTAAAGTTTTAGAGGTGACAACATTTTTTTTTTCAGTTTTATTGATTTATAAAAAAATCGTTATATTGATTTTTTTCAAAAAATATATCTGTTTGGTATCACGTTGCAGTTCAATATATAAAATTTAATTCAAGTCTCTAGCGTTTTTGGTTCGTAAGAAATTTGAGGTTAACCAAAATTTTTACCTTTTTTTCAAACTGCTATGGTAAAAAAACCACCTACGCGTTTTTCTTGAGAGCCCTTTCTGCATTTTTCTGCCTTATTATCTGTATAACAAAATTTATTTGAAGTCGATATCTCTTCTGGTTCTTGAGCTATGGACGACGAAAAACACGTCGCGAACGTACGGACGTACGAACGTACGTACACACGCACGCACAGACATCTTTCTAAAAATCTTTTATTTCGACTCTAGGGACCTTGAAACGTCGAGAAATGTCAAAATTTTCAATTTGACAAATCGGACCCATTACAATAACTTCCTATGGGAAGTTAACAAGAAACCGAAAATTCATATAGCGAGACACATAATCAGAAACACCTCTGCGCAGCCAAAAACTAGTGGTGAAATATTCCCCAAAACCATCATCACTATATTTCTACAAATTTGGAGAGACTATTGTGTGTCCACAAATGTATAGAAAAGGTCTGAAAAAAGTTCTATTTTCGTCAATACTTCCGACGCACCTTGCACACCACAGTTCCTACCATCAAGATCTTACAAAGCAAATTCCCAAGACAAGTGGTCTCAAAAAATATTGATTTGAAGTGGCATCCTTGATTTCTGGTTTAAGTGGCACCAGACATTTTTCTGTGAAGTTATTTAAAAAGTAAAGTTTATGTCAAGAAGCTGGGCCGGAGAGCATGACGAACTCAAATATACGAGCTGAAAATGCTGCTTAAAGTACTGTTCAATGTTGCGTACAACAGCCGCAAGAGAACTGTTTTTTAAATACTAAATAGGTAACGACATTTTATTGTAAACCTGTATTGAAAAAAAAGGCAAACAATATCCTTAAAAAAAATTGCCGAGGCCAGCATTCGACATCTTCTTTTATTCAGACGTCTAGAGGAAATTTCTCTTTACAAAACCCATTGTTGCTCTTGACGTATGGCAAGGGGCGACTTGCTTGTTCAGATCATACAATATACGCCTCCGTTTTCTCAGCTCTCCTAGTATATTAACAGGAACAGTCCGACAATTTTCAATAATCGAGTTTCGACTAACGCCACACCAAACAGTGACGTTGGGAATGTTGAAAAGTCTATAAGTCTATAAATAAAGAAAAGTGGGCTTCGTTGCTATAATTAATAAAATATCTTCCGTCAACATTTCGAACTTTGCGTTTGCGAACCTCATTAGTCTGCAGTAGTCGTTTTGCTGCAATTCTTGGACAACCATAATATTGTACGGATTAAAATGCATTAAAATGCAATTAAATTACAACATTCAACAAACTGAGCGGTCTGACATCCATAGAGCCCGAACGTGACATACATTCGATCAACGATGGCTGGCTTCAACAGTTTGACGCACTCTCTCAAAACTGTTGTAGCTTATATTACAATAATTTCTGAATCGTCTCTGTGTTTCATTGACCTAATGGCCCTGTTCAATGAACGTGTTTTAACCAAGCACAAGATGCGCAATCGACAACTTTTAAAACTAGGTTCAAGAGATTTTTTGTTTAAAAAGAAAGTCAATTCCTGTTTTCACATTCAACAAAATTGAAAGTTTAACTATATACCGAATTAAAGGTTAAATTGACAATATCATTTTACAACCTATAATTTTTCACATTTCCTTTTGTATCCCCCATTTCATATTTTACACTTTACAATTAATTTTTCCCGCTTTTCAGTATTTACGCATTTCAATTTTCACATCCCAAATTTCACATTTCAATCTTCAGACAACACATTTCAATTACTTGCGACATATATCGGAACTATGTATATGGCAAGTTTTGCATTCGTACAAAATTTCGATCTCGAGCTTTTAATCAAACATGATGTTACGATGGTTGACAAGTCGAAAAAAGTTGGTTTCGAGATTCCGTCCGGTCTTTACTGTTTGTCTGTCCCCGCTCCTACAGCCTAGACGATTGGATCGATCGAGTTGAAACTCGGAAGTTAAGGTTTTGAGCAGATTCAATTTTTGTGCTCAAAAAACGAATTTCAAATTTTCTCAGAAACAAACCGATGGATTTTTTAAATGTAATATAAAAAATTTTCCTGTCACAGTGTTAGTTGCCATACTCCTGTGAAACGGCTTTACCAATTTCAGTAAAATTTTGCATATACATTCTGTAGGTATTGCTAAGTGCTATGGTTTAATTGCATCAACATCGTACACGGTGCAATGATCATACTATAGTATTCAGCGACGCTATGTACAATAAAGCATTCCTTACTAAGGAGGATCTTTGCATTATCATTTCCATTTTATCACTCAGTCATCTCGGTATGCATTCACCAAATCGAAATGCATCTTATTTAATAGACACTGAATTGAATCGTGAACTGCAATACAATACTGTAGAAATGGAAGCGATTGTTGCTCGCAATGACCCACTAATGAATGAAGAACCAAGAACCACTTATGACCACATCATGCTCGCATGTTATATTTATTTATTTATGTAACATCTACAAGTAGTCTTACAGCTAACGGATTATGGTAATAATATATATTAATATGTTATGTATATAACATTATTAAAAAGTAAATATAAATAAAAGACTAGCCTTAAAGGAATCTCTTGCAGAACTTAAATCAATTAATTGACAAACTGTTTTAAAGCCCTAGAAATTGGCTCATTACCACCATAGCAGTTCCGATGGTATCGTACAAACAGCAAATGCCTTATTCCTTATCCGCATTGGTTTCGCATTGGCTTTTAACATCTTCTGAGATTGTGCCAACTTTATTGGATTACGGCAGAACAGCTCATTCAGTATTTAAACTGCCACTAAATATTCGAAATAACCGATGGCAACATGGATACAACCGTGTAAAATTATAATCTTGGATGAATGCACTATGGCACACAAACATTAGCTTGAGCCGTTGAACAGGGATGTCGACGAATTAAATCTTAAGATACAACATTTGTTACCAGGATACTTGGTGTGATACAAATCTATTGACATAATTTGTGATAATACCCAAGCTGTAAATTATCCAACTGATTTTTTGAACTCATTGGATTTACCAGGCATGCCACCGCATAATTTTCAACTGAAGGTTGGATCTCCGTTAAAAGCGATCGTTTATTAAAAATTATTGAAGCATGTTGTCAAAGCCATAATTCCAAATGGCAAATTCAGAGGTGAAAATATATTATTATCGCGAAGACCTATTATAACCACAGATGTGAAAATTCAATTCATAATTTTAATAAATTACAAATATTTATTTGATAATTTGTTGTTTTCGTATTTTGTCACCATTTAGAGTACTCTATATCACTCCTAAATATATACACACTTAAAATAAGTTATTTATTTCTAGCAAAATATTCTCTAGAAATTATTTATATGACAAAACAACGTGTGTCGGGTCAGCTAGTGTTCTCTAAAATTGTATTTTTTTTAAATTATTTTACTTGTATTAAATGTAACCCTCTCCCATCTCACTGTCCATGAGCCCGAAAGAGCGCATTATTATGACAAAATTTCGATAGCTTTTATCCAAATTAATGCATTTGGTACATATTTGTGTATTTTTATGACTACATATAACTATTGTTAATACCAACTATGGCCGTTTAGAGCAACTGCATCGGATTAACGAATATGATATATTTATTCAACAATCTATTTTGAAGTTTCTATCAAGAGGTATTATCTTTGTACCTTTGTATATATGGTTTTAAAACATTATTATTTAATAATAAGGTTACACATATTTTACTTGCCTTCGCCTATATAAAAGAATAAATACTTAGTATAAGTTAAAGAAACGGGCTAGAAAGAGTATATGTATTTTCTATTAGAATAACTTTTTCAACGTAAATATGTATAAACATTACGAGTATACCTGTATATGTAGGTATTACGTACAACCTATACAACTCTTGCTTACGTGTCACTTCATAACTAAAATCTAAAACGCATAAGAGCCTGACTATAAACAATACATAAATAGCAACTTCTTTTACCTGTTCGTATTCTTGTTTTTTTTTAAACTTTAACGACAAAAATAAACTGAACGTAATAACTCCATGTTTGCCCGGAAAACTTGTGGTAAGGAAGGAATGCGATTGGATCGTAGTAGGTACCTTACCTTCAACCTACCCAAAAACATTCCTTAATTATGATCATAAGCAAGTATTTATCTATCTATCTGCATAAAGCTGAGCACACCAATGAACTATTCATTGTCCGTTTTAGACACCTACCTCACTACACAACTAATAGGTGTTTGCTTTACAATTTAAACCTTCATGTCCTGCCTCTTTCTTATCTTCAGATATTTTATTTTCCATCCTGGTTCTTCTAATATGAAATTGAAATAAAGCTATCCAAAGAAAAGGGCTTTGAACGAACTAGTTGAATACACAAACAATTGTTTTCGTTGAGTATGCTTACAAGTATTTTTCATTTCCGGGATGAGTTGTCGAAAGATAAATTGTGAATAGGGAAGAAACTAGCTTACCGACAAAAAATGGTGTGTATTCGATAAGTTCTTTCAAATACACAGACCATTTCCCTTAACATAATATTTTTCTAGTATTTTATATTTTTATTACAATAAAAAGTTAAGTTTTTTCAACACATTAGAAATTAATATTTATTAAAATGCATTTAAGGAAAATTCTCTTTGTTTTGACAGCTTATTTGTTAAAATTAGTTCCGTATGAGAGCCGAAAAAGGGGGATATGCTAACGAATGATGATAATTCGTCCAGACTTTATTTCTATTAAATCACTAAACAAACATATTTTTAGGAAAAAATGGAAAATTTGTATACATACAAAAATTAATTATAATAAAACCGGTCTAATGGCATTTATATCTTTGAAGACAAACTTATTTTAAAGGTATATTTTTAAATCTTGTAAAGACTTTTTTAAACACGCTCTTTGCATAAAGGAGCAAGTTCGTGCGATCCAGTCGTGTATTTTATTTGATTTGCACTTTACTTGTCGGACTTTAAATTTTGCACCTGAAGCTTTGCATTTTATAATTCGCATTTCGCATAAAATATTTCCCATTTCGAAATTCACAATTTTTACTTATCATTTAATTTTATACTCTTAATAGCTCTCACATCACTTTTCTCTCTTCGTATTTCAGTTGTTGAATTTCACACTTCAAACTTAACTTTTCATTTTGCATACAATTTTATAGCTCGACTTTAATATTTTACATCATTCACTTCGCATTTTAACCCATATTTCACACCTTGACCTTCATATTTCACATTTCACACTTCAAATTACGAATTTCATTTTTACTTCAGATTTCACACGACGATCCACCATTTGGCGAATTATATTTCAAATTTCGCATTGAATACTGTTAATGGTGTATTTTACAAAATTGTTTTGCTAAAACCGTACTCGAAACTTTTATACATCTTTTTTATTTACTTAACAAAAGCATCTTAGGCTGTGTGAAAATTAAGCTTCAAATAAACAAAAAATAGAAACAGCGTAATGTTAATTATATTATTAAAAATAATTGTTTAGACAGTAAAAATCCCACGTTTGTAATCAGAAGAATACACACAAATTATTACTTTTAAAATGTCTGTAATTTTAAAAGCATTAAATTCAAATTGAATGTTTATTTCAAATTAAAAAAAAAAAAAACACTTTAAACTCAAATTATTTGAAAATTGGTAAATAAATTAAGTTAAGCTTCAATAAAAGTATAAGTTAATTTTTACTGACCAAAAGACTTGTCTTAAAAATAAGTTGAAGGACACTCTGTTGGTTTTCTTTAACTAATTACCGCCCCCAGGATTTTCAATTAAGTTTTGTTTTTAAGTCATTCTAAGAAATCGCCCCCATACAAATTTTGTATGTTTTGTTTAACTTTGTCTGGTAGATTTTTATCCATCATCGAACTTCCATTTGAACTTTTGCATCAGTCGTAGTCCTTGGACATAAAATTAAACTTTCTATACAATGGACAAAAAGAGAGTGTAGAATTTAAACTTATTAATTATTTTATTTAGAATAAGTTCCTTTTCTTAATCATATTCCCTGAAAATAATATTTTAAGATAAACTTCTTAATGGAGTGTGTCCTTTCCTACATCCAATTATCCTATTGTCAGAATCCCAAAAGTTAATCCTTAAACCGATATGCGATATGGTATAAGAGCATAGCTGGTAGCGTAAGGTTAAGGTAATGTGAATATCAGTGTTTAACTTTGGCCCGAGCCGGAGGAGAAGGATACATGGTGTTTAATTTTGCCTCGTTAAGCTCTCTATTACTTAACCTACCTGACCCAAAAACAAACAAAATATATGTAATACAAAAATTGAATATACCTTTTTTTAACCAATTGACTTTTGCCGGAGGAGGAAAAAAGGAAAGGTTCACAAAAGTCAACGGGTATTCTTTTTTTCGTAGGCTTTGAATTTTGCATTATGTTTAGATATACTTCGAGTACTCGAGTCTTTATACCGACCTAGTGCAAATAATTATTTTTATTTGAACTTTTGGACTTGCTTTTTAGGTCAAGTATTGGTTCCGTTTAAACATGTACTTTGGAAAGAAAAGACTATTCAGAGAACTCCTTTTGTTGGTTTATGGTATTTTTGTTAAAGGGAGTTATTTATCAATATTGACTTTATGTTTTAACAATGTACTCTTTACATTGAACGGAATAAAAAACCGTGGAAGAATATAAACGAATTTTTGAAGGCACAGTGAGTTTAAAAAAATGGATTTTTAGTATCACATATAAAGTCGCATTCTTTTTCAGGATTCCGTACTACCCACAGAGAGAAGGATGCACCTCTTAGGGGCTGGGAATCAATAGCATTTTCTTTTGTCATAAGACAATTTTTTATTTCTGGCCATCTATTGAGCATCATTGGATTTACGAGCATCATCAATTTTAAATCAAAAAGCACTTTTTTTAGAATGAATTTGTGTTTGTTTTCTCTCAAGTACCTTGTAATAAATTGTTATAATAAGAATCATAAATTGAAAATTTATGAAATGCATATAAAATAACCCACAGGACATTCAAATAAGGGGCGGTTAGAATATGATAAAAATGATTCACTTATTTCTATTGGATTTCAGAGATTGCATATTGTTTACGTACAAAATAAATCACTTGTGATTTTTTGCTTTCAAAATAATGAACTTCACTGGGTTTCTTAATCAAATCAAAATGAACCAGTGAACCAGGGCCTAGTGACATACAACTCTCAACCATTCCTGTGTGCGAGTACGGTTGTCAGGAATGGAAGGGACCTACAATTTAAGGACGAATCCGAACGGCTATTTTGAGAAAGCACTTTTTCATAACAAGAATTACTTACAAGAATTCCTTGCAAGAGGCAGTACCCTCGAAAATAATTTTTTTAAATTAAGGTGGCACAGGCAGGGATTGAACCCAAGACCTCTTGCAGGACAGTCCAACGCACTAACCATCATGACACGGGTACTACAAATCAAGCTCATCTTTATTTTTTAAGGAGAAATTATATGATTTTGTTTAGAAAAAAAGGTGACTGTTAAAATTATGGAGCCCTTCGGAAAAATAGAAATTGTGTTTTTCAAAACAAAGCTCATGACTTGCTTTGAACTGATAAAAGATACAATTTTTACCCATTTACATAGTTTAATTTTTTTAGATTTTAAGTTATCAGTTCCAATATTTTTTTTTTAAATAATTCGTTGCTCTCTTAAAGTATTGGAGAGCTTAGGAAATGCCACCAGCGGTGGTCTTAGGGTCAGAGAAGGGAAAATCCCTATGCGCACCTCCACGTAATAGAGAGCGAGTCGCGCTAAGGCACATAAAGGGGACTGAATGGCTGCTGGTAAAAACAAACAACCCAGCATTGCTTGCATGGGCACAGACTTGTCCTTGGGTTGAAGAAAATCTTCCTAAAGGCGGAAGAACTGCAGGTAGTGGTCGACGGCATGGTAGACTTGTGGCGGATGAGCCTATTTCTAGAAGGCCAGCGGCAGCAGCAGATAGCGTCTGTACCCATATTGGGCGACTACAAAAGCCGTCTGTTTTCCCACATTCGGTTTCCTTGTTTTTATTGTATGTGTTCGACCATCCAAAAGGCGGGTGTGCCTTTCGAATCGAAGGCTTGTGTGTATACTGTAGTGAACACATTATGCAGATAGTGTTATTAACCACATCCGGGAAAACACCTAGTGGAGCGAGAAGTTTATTCTTTTAGGAAACATGACAACGAATGGTAATAATTCCCCAAGAGGTAACCAACGATTGATAAATCTTCCTACAATCCCTTCGGCTGTTGTAAACCGCACATCGGATTTGGGGGTGCGGCATTTTTCATACAACAATGGCAATCAAAAAAAATAAAAATAAATTAGGTGGCGCAACAGTCCGTAGAGAACCAGAGCCTAGTTAGTTACAACTCTCGACCATTCCTATGAGCGAGTAATTGCAGGGATGGAGGGACCTACAGTTTATACGCCAAATCCGAACGGTTATTTGGGAAAGTTTTTTTTCAAGACAAGAATTACTTTTGGAGAATTTGTCAATTCCTCGCAAGAGGCAGTACCTACCCGTGAAAAAAGTAAGGTGGCAGGGTTGAACCCAAGACCCCTTCCATGACAGTCCAACGCACAAACCATCACGCTTCGGGTACTACAAATGGCAACCGTGATGCTATTAATATTGAATCGGCAACTAGAAACCGAAATCTCATGGAACGTTCGGTCTTTGTATGGCAGGGCATTTATGAACAGGTTTAACGTGAAATAAAAATACACAACTTGAGTATTCTTGGGCTGAGTGAGACGAAGTGGAGGGAAAAAGGAGAGCACAGGTCAGCAACAAAGCAGACGTGGATGCTGTATTCTGGGGAGGATGAGACTGGTAGCGGTCAAAGACTGAATGGTGTTGGCATAATGCTGAATAATAAGGCCTAAAAAACTTAATTTCCAGAGAACCAGTTTCGTCTAGGATAATGACAGCAAGGTTTAAGTCAAGAATTCCCAAACTCACCATCATCCAGTGTTACGCTCCGACGAATGATACAGCAGAAGAAAACAAAAGCTTATTGTACGATCAACTAAACTCGGTATACAGCAGAGTTCCAGAGGGTGATATAACTATCATCATGGGGGACCTCAATGCCAAAGTTGCCTCGGATACAAGTCTTGAGCGAATTATGGGTACACACGGCATAGCTCAACGAAATGACAATGGTGATATGCTTGTAGAATTTTGTAATGCCCGTCAGTTGGCCTTTTCCCACTGGATATCCCCTGATGGTCAAACCGTGGGCCACGGTTAAAAGAGTTTTTATTGAGCCTGGATCTGAAACCGTACCAAGGCAATCTAGAGATAAGGATTTGTGGATATCCCAAGATACCTGGGACAAAATTACACAACGCAGAGCACTCAAGATAAAAATAAATAATGAAACTAATGCTCATCGGAAAACGGTTTTGCGAAGTGAGTATAGGGCAGCTCAAAAGGTAGTGTAGAGGTGCGTGAGACGAGAAAGGAGGACCAGATAAGACAAATTGGCAGAAAGCGCTGAGAAAGCTGCAAAAAGAGGTAACGCTGAGATGGTGTACAAAATCACTAAAGATCTTGTAGGCCAACAAAATAATGGCAACCATCCTATTTGTGACACGAACGGAAGTCTTTTAGTGTCCATGGAAGATCAATTGCGGAGATGGAACGAGCACTTGTGTAAATTGCTGAACGATGACCAGAATGCAAATGCAAACGTTAATGCAAATCATCAACTTAAGGACATATGTAGATCTTCCAGAAGCATTAATGTTAACCCTCCGACATGCACGGAAATAAGAACCTCGAGACCTCTTTTAAAGAACAACAAAGCAGCTGGGCTGGGTGGCATACCTGTCGAACACTTCAAAGCAGACCCCGACTTGCCTGCTGCTATTTTGTTGCCACTTGTTAAGTCTGTTTGGGAAAACGAAATGAAAGGACGGAGTAATCGTCAAGCTTACAAGCTTAAGAACTGCAATAACTTGCGCGGAATCACCATTCTGTCCGTTTTTCCGAAGTTAATTGCAACCATCATGCTCAAGAGGCATCAAGCGGGATTTCAAAGTGGTTGATGATGTGTCGACAACATAAACACCTTTCGAATTATTCTTGAACAATCATCGGAGTATCAATCGCCGCTTTACCTCATGTTCGTCGATTTTGAAAAGGCCTTCGATCGCGTTAGTCGTGAAGTTATCTGGAGATCGCTTTTTGCTAGAGGCATTCCTGATAGAATTGTTGCTATAGTAAAAGAGTCTTACAACAACGCAAGGTGTTTTGTTTTGCACAAAGGACAGCTTTCCGATGCATTTGAAGTGCGACAGGGAGTAAGACAGGCAAGGGCGGATCCAGACTTTTCATCAGGGGGAGGTCACACTCTTAGATGAGTTTTTACTCACCGTTTAAAAATGTTTTTTAATGCTTCGTAAAGGAGGCTAACAAAATTTAATAATTGCTAAAATGACAACTTTGATTATCAAATTATTTAAGAACACTGTTGTCCAGCAACGTATGGTTTAACTATTTAATTTGGATGACTCCTTACATAGAAAGCATCCCAAGATTATAACAGTTTTCTAAATATGCCATATTTAAGAGCTAAAAAACAATAGTTTAGAGAGTTTTTGGTGCATTTCGCGCAGAAATTGTTTTGAAACGTTGCTTTTCTTCCAAAAATACAATACACTTTTCTTGTTTTCAAAAAATTCAAAAGTTAAGAAAATTATCGAGGATCTGATATGTATGTCGGGTTTTGTTGAACAAAGTTTTTTTGAACTCAATTTCCGGTAGTCTCTTATTACTATCGTTATCAATCAGCTTATTCGTATTTTGATCTTAAAGGCGTCAACAAAACTTACAAATTGTAGAGATACAAAGGTTTTGTTCTTGAATTTAAGGAAATAGTTGCATTTAAGTACACAATTTTGCAAAAAAATTAAATTAAAACAAGTAAGGTAGGTAAACAAATAAATTGGGAAAAAAAGTTTTTGTAGCTCTCACAAATTACACGTTTTAATGCTTTTATGTCAATAGATATGAAAATATGTTGTCCCCTTTCTGAGATATTTTTTTCGAAAACAATTTTAAATCTTGTTTTAAAAATATTATTGGTAAGCACTAAATAAGGAGCTTATAAATATACATATGTACATTTTACATTTAAATTTCGTAAAAAAATGTTGTTCCCTTTTTGAGATATCGAGTTTCGTAAACAAAATTAGTATTTTTTTTAAATAAAAAAATACATTTTTGATCATTGATGATCTCTTATTCAAGGTTCCTTCTTAAGAACTTGAATATTTACTCTTTTTCAAAGCAATGTTTATGAAAACAATTTAAAGTATGACTAACATTTTTTTTTCAAATTCTAAATTGAGTAAAAATAAAAGTTTTAGTTGTTTTTGACAGCAACCCAATTTAAGCGAATATCTTTAAATTACTAACAACTCTTTAGATGAAATCTTTACTTATACAACTTAACTGTATAAGCTATATTATATTATGGCTCATATGACCCCCCTCTGGATCGTCCTTTGGTCAAAAGTTGAAAAATTTGTGCTGTGTTTTTGGAATAAGGCTGAATATCCGATTTATATTATGTTCATGGTCCAATCTTCAGTCAAAAGTAGTACTTTTAGCACCAAAGTTTAAGGAAGTAAACTACAAAATTTTGTTTTCATATACAAGAAATTAATAATTTAAAATATAATGGGGGTCATGTCCATTAACGCAACACGATGAGTTTTGAAATAAAGGGAAATCCTTCAAAAAAACAAACAAATTATCTCCCAGGGGGGGGGGGGTCATGGCCCCTATGACCCCCCCGTGGATCCGCCATTGAAGACAGGGTGATGTATTGTCACCCATTCTTTTCTTGATGTTATGACTGCTACGGTGGATGCGCACGAGAGACTGGGTATCCCATGGCGCCTGAAGAAAACATTTAGCCTAAGGATTAATGCCAGTAAGACCTAGTTAATGCAAACCAGTCGAAACTAACAAAAACAGGCTATTGTGAGACAAGTAGCAGTAGAAGAGGTCACCCAGTTCAACAATCTGGGTAGCTATTTGGCACTCGATGGTGGAACGGACCTTGATGTCAATAGAAAAAATAAAACCCATAGTGCATTCGGAATGCATATCATCAACAACAAGTAAAAGCTCTGTCTTACGGATGCACGACATCCGGATTGGTTTTGTATCTTACAGGCTATTGTATGTTAGGTGTCCTGCATCTGTTTTAAAAGTTGTTTTTCAAAGATAGGAATGGCAGGATGGCAATAGGCCTATATTTTGGGTTAGCACAGTTTAAAGTCTTAAGTAAGGTTATAAAAAAAACAATCAGAATGTTGTTTTATATGAAATAAAAACTGTCGTTTTTCGACTTAAAATGTCGGGAACACGAACCTTTATTTAATCAAACTTATTTTATAAAAGCGGAAATATTGTTTTTAACATTGGTTTTAAAAAAATTCAACTCCAAAAGATACAGAAAGGGGTCCCAACAATTGCGTGGTTGTTTTGCTTACTATAGAAATTAAAAAAAAATAACGCTAGAGAATGGAATTGAATTTAATTTTTGGAATCTACAATTTAGTGCAACGATGAATAACGTTTTCAACATTTGGTAAAATATTGAGAAAAATCGAATTAACACTTTTTTATTAAAAATAAAAACTTTAAAAAACATTACTCAAAGTTGGTAAAAATTGATTTTCCACTCAAATGTCTTTTCAAAAATTTGATATTGAGATTAAGATATAAGAAATAGTGTTTTTCAACATTCGGTAAAATTTTAAGCATAGTTAAATTGACAGTTTGCTTTATAAATAATCAAAACCTAAACAAAATTCATAAAAGTTGGTAAAAAATTGATTAAAAAATATTAGTTTCAATTTTATTTTATCTTATAAGGATTATTGTTTTAAACATTCAGTAACATTCTGAAAATAATAGAATTCACAGTTTTTTTACAAAAAAAAAATTAAAAACCTAAAAAAAGCATTATACTAAAAGTTGGGAAACTTTTTTAAAAATCCCAATGACTACTGAAATTGGTAAAAATTGGTTTCGACTAAAATCTAGTTAACAAAAATAATCTAACACAAAACCTAAAAACTTTTTTTCAAGACAATTCGACAGACGAATTCACAAGAAATATGTTCCAAAAAATAAAATAAATTAAAAAAAAACTACATTTTAAGAATTCTTATGCACAATGATTTTTAAATTTTTTGGCAAAATTGGCAACAACAAAAATTGCATTAGAAGCAAAGAAACAAAGTTTACTGCTGGTTCATGAAATGAAAAAAAACAACCCTGAAAAGAAAAAAAAAAAACGGTTTAAATTTAAATCACGGAAAATTGTAATCCATATATATAGAAAGAAGAAAAAAGGACACTATAAACTATTAAGTCGGTTTCAATTCTGCAAAGTTAGAGCCAGTTTGAGAAAGAAGACGTAAATCATAAAAAAAGACAATTTACGAAATTTGTGTCCTGAGTATTTAACCTTGATTCGACTGTGAAAATCAATATGCCAAATGCTGTTTAATATTGTTTATCTTCATTAACTCCCAGCGGTTAAATGAAATGTCCTGCTTAATTGTTTAAAATTTGTTGGCATTTGTATGCTTTTTTAACGACACCAAATATAAACATTTTACAACAACATTTAATCTCAAATTATTGTCGGTCAAAACATTAAATTTTTGATGACCTTAAAAAACATTGCACTCTCTTAAAGTTCAACTCATATAAAATACATCCTAAAATTATTATTATTGTTAGTCTTATTTTATAATAAAAAGTCCTTGTTTTGAACTAAATTTTATGGACTTCAGCAATCTTAAATAATAAATTGTTGTTTATAGTCTTAAAGAACAAAAATTTATAAGTAAATACATGCGACGCAGTTATAAGGATTTTATTTGTCTGGTTCTGGCTCTGGGACTTAAGACGTTTTAAAGACTTCCAATGCTCTTGAATTCAATTTAATGTGAGGACGGATCAAGGGCAATCAAATAAACAGGAATTTACACTTTTTGTTTTACGAATGAGTATAAATTTAAGTTGAAGTTCGTTTTCTTTCTCGCTCCCTTTTTCTCTAAGTCTAAATAACGAAAAAATGAAGAAATAAAATAAGAAAACAAAGAGAAAAACAAAAAAATAACTAAAATCCAAAATAAGTTCGAAAGAAAATGCCTTTTCACCAAAAAGCTAATTAAGAAAGGAAAAATATCTTAAATGAAATAAAACCTCTTCAAGGCACAAACAAAACAAAAACCAACAAAAAAAAAAGTTAAAAAAAAAAAAAACAAATAATGATGTTTTGACGATTAAAAGTATTTTGGTCATTAGATAATGTTTGAAATCCTCGAGGGCACATTTGTCTTAAGAGGATTTTATTTAATAGGTTATAAGAGATAGATAGAAAAAGCAAATGACTCGTGCTAGATATAAGTAAAATATAATTAGAAGAACATAATGGCGTCCCTCTCGTTAGTTAGGGTTAGCAAATTATATATTTTTTTTTGAATAGCTCTTCTTCATCTAGGCTTAATGTAGATGACATTGAAATTAATAAGGTTTAGTGCACCTATAAGTTTATATTAAGATAATTTCGATTATAAAAGAGGTCGAAAATATTCGAAAATCCTCTTTAAGCCTTACAGGTATTTTGATCGTTATACATTTTAATTTTGTAATCATTATAAACATCGACTTAAATAAAAGCTAGAATTTGGCTTTGAGGAAAAAAGAATTACAAATTAGAAAATAATAAGAGAACAAAAAATAATAAGAGAACTTATTCTGAAGGTCCATCGGAATTGGATTCGAAGACCTTCTGGGCTGGAGCGTTCAGCCTTACTATTCGTCGTTGTATATTCTTCTCCACTCTTCATGTATGCAGACTGGACCAAAAATCACCCGAAGACGTTCCCATCTTTATTTGTTAGGGTCCCAGTCTCAGCGCCATTATAGACTATCGGGATGATGCGTATCTTAAAGATGGTGACTTTACTTTAGTTGTCTGAATCTATAGCGGTGCCTAGAGAGATATTTATAAAAAATGTTGTTTTCAACATTCGATAAAAATTAAGGAAAAATCGAATTGACAGTTTTTTAACAAATAATTAAAAACATAAAAAATTATTAACAAAAGTGGGTAAACATTTATTTCCGACTCAATTATCTTTTCAAAAATTAAAAATATTGGTTTCAAACTTATTTTATTTCACAGAAAATATTGTTTTCAATATTCAGTAATTTTTGTATAAAAATCCAACAGTCCGTTTTTTTCATAAAAAATAAAATCTACAAAAAATAGTGCGCAAATTTGGTAAAAATATATAGACAAACTTTTAAGCAAGACAAATCGACAGACGGGATGGGAAGTTATCAGTGTGGGTCGCATCCCAGCCTCTTTTTTGAAGTTGATATCTCTGCTGGTTCTTGAGCTATGGACGATGAAAAAACTTCGCAAACGTACGGACGTTCACGCGCACGCACACACATCTCTCTAAAAATCGGTTATTTCAAATCTAGAGAAATTGAAAGCTCGAGAAATGTCAAAATTTTCAATTCGAAAAATCGGACCAATTACAATAACTTCCTGTGGGAAGTTAATGGAAATAAATAAATTAGGTGGCACAACATTCCATGAAGAACTAGGGCCTAGTGACTAACAATTCTCAACCGTTCCTGTGTGCGAGTAATGTTGTCAGAGATGGTAAGGACCTACAGTTTATATGCCGGATCCGAACGGCTAACTTGAGAAAGCACTTTTCATAACAAGAATTACTCTTGGAGGATTGGTCAATTCCTCGCAAGAGGTAGTACCCGTGAAAAAATTTAGTTGACACAGGCAGGGATTGAACCCAAGGCCTCTTGCATGACAGTCCAACGCACTTTTTTTTTAAATTTATTTTTAATAATTCATTTTTAATTCTGTCTTAAAGCTAGACAAAAATTCATAAAACTAGCTTAATTATCCGTAGCTTACAACTAACTTAATGGTCCCATACGGACACTCTAAGTTAAACTATAACACTTAATACCAATGCTCCAAGATCTATTTTACTTTAATTTAAATTTTATTTATTTTTGTATTTATTAGAAAATTTTGAAAAAAAAAATTAATATCAAGATTCTTTTTATTTTTACTTAAAAACTACTTAAAATAAGGAGTCCAACGAGCTAACCATCACGCTACGGGTACAACGGGAAGTTAATAAGGACGGATAATGTAGAAGATTCAAAGTCATTCAACATTTAAAATACTGCGAAAAAGTGAAGTCCAAAGATAGAAATTAAAAAAATAAAGAAGTACTTAACTTCAAGGATTTGTGGACACCATTTTTTTAAGAAACACTAAGGCCATTTTTAAAAGAGACTTACAGTCTATTTCACCAACCCCTTTTCACTTTGCAGCTTTGCAAAAATATAATATTGTACAAAGTAAAATTGCAAAGTAAATCACAAAATTTGCAAAGTGAAAAGACTATTACTTTCTGAATTTTTTTTTGTTTTACCAATTTAAAATACAACTTTGCAATTAATTCGTATTTTGAAAAGTCACAAAGTAAATCTTAGAGTCAAATATATGCCTGGCAAAAATCCTTGTTTCAAACCCTCCCAGTGGGTGCTGGGCGGTAATGATCACCACATTTGTCTTGCACGTTGTCAAGATGGATATCAGCTAAGGTCAGGTTGCATTGCTGAAGTTTCCTACTCCTTAATAGTAGCAAGCATTAGCAATGCAATTTGACCATAGATACCGGGTCCCTAATTTCAGTGGTGGTGTGAGCGTCTTACATAGTCCGTGCCAAAGAATGAAAGGCTGGGGGGCAAACCAGTCGCTAACGAGCTCATTCGGATGCCTTGGCAGAGTCCGTCTTATCATCTGCCTTACCCCGGTATATCGGCTCTGCCGGGGCTGACCTCTTTTTTCCGACCTACTCGTGGGACCAACATACAAGAAACTTAAACAAAATGGAAGAAATAGACATAACGAACGTAGAAACCTCCACAGACTTGGAGGATGAACTCTTGGCCTCCAGCCAGGATACCTTGAAAGAGAGCTCATCTAGCGCGGGATAGGTCCAGCACTTGTGAGCAACCCAAAACCACAGGAAATATAGGCAGTGATATTCATAGCACTCCTAAACTTCCTAAACCGTATACAAAACCGAAACCAAAAAACTATCAGAAGGCGCTCTTCTCAGGAACCGCTTTAAAACGGCCTCTCACAATCTTGCCAAGATTGCCAAAAATGAAGAGACCGGAGTGATTCATGAGAGGGATGCCCAAGATAAAATAAAGTACCAGAAGGTTGTTGATGAATACAACAATCTTCTGGCCATCCGAGAAAAGGGCGTTAAGCGAAACAGATCCCAGGTAGAGATCTGCACGTCTCAGAAAAAGAGCAAGCTTGACGACCGGACAAAGCCAGTAGAAGCACCATCTTCTGGAGCAGCGCAACTGCGTACTCTTAGTGAGGTTGTCAGCGAAGACCTCCACGTAGCAGTTGTGGATAAGCTCTCCACAAACAGCAGGTCTGCTGAACGTGTGGAACTCTATCGAGGGCAAGCTCTCTGAGATGGTGTTTTCATACACTATAACAAACAGTGATTGCCCCTACCCTAGTTTTGACTCTGGCGAGATGCTCAGGGGGCATAGGGTAATTAAGTGTGCGGACAGGTTTTCTAGGGATTTCCTTAGTGAAAGCATTGCTAAGGTTAGCAATGACTGGGAGGGCTTGAAGCTCAAGCTTATCCCAGCTAAGGACATCCCTAGACAACCGAAGGCTCGCATTTGGTTGCCGCTCATGAGCATAAAGCCAAGTGGACGGACCTGATCCGCGGTCTTCAGAGGCAAAATAGGCTGGTCCCCATGCACAATTGGGCTTTAGTTAAAGCAGAAGAACCACAGAAGACCAGCGCCTCTTACCTTCTGAGGATTAGCGAGGAGAGTGAAAGGGCTCTCGAAAAGGCCGAATACAAACGCAGTTTTGGCTAAAGGAATGCCAAAATTAAAATTCTGCAGAGTCGGGGAACAGGCACCGACAAAGCTGATGACAACGTCGAGGTTGACGATGTTATAAGCGGAGTTGAGATCCCCAGCGAGTTGCCGGGCCCTAGCTCTGCAGCTAAAAATATTTGAAAAACGCGCTGAAGGTTATCCAGATTAATTAAAAATTGGGACTTCAGTCGAAGATGATTTTATGGACGTACACAGCCGTAGTACGTCCAATCTTAACATATGTTTCGATTGTGTGGTGGCCTGCTCTTAGCAAAGCCTATAATATTGATAAGCTAAAGAATGTTCAGAGAACAGCTTGCGTGGGCACCACAGGGGCCATGAGTACTTGCCCAACGGACGCCTTAAACGTTATTTTGGATCTTCTACCAATCGACCTTTTTATTAAATAGATAGTTTCCTGCAGCGCTATTAGGCTGAAGGAATCAAATAGCTGGTTGTCAAAACCTTATGGTCACAGCAACACTACGAAATTGATTCCCTCAGATATTATCTCGGTAGACACTGACTACTGCACTCCTACTTTGGGTTTGGAGTTGATTCTGGGATCTTGTCTGAGTCCCTAAATGTAGCCAAATCCTTTAGGCTTCCTGACTTTGCTATCGTTTTTCAGGCTGGACTGCTGGCAATAAAGGAGGCATGTATAAGATACTTAAACAAAACCCAAACCAAAACCGAAATGTGGCTATCTTTACAGACAGTCAGGCAGCTGTCAAAGCCATTAACTCCGCCATATCCTCATCTAAGTTGGTCCAGCAATATCGCGATGAGCTTGCGAGCCTGAATATTAATCTCAGTGTCACCCTGATCTGGGTTTCGGGGGATAGTGGTATCGTGGGAAATGAACGGGCTGACGAGCTACCAAGGTAAGGATCGGCCCTTGGTAGCTCGCTTGCGGAAACTGAATCAAACCGAAGGTGGAGCAATCTTCCCAACTGCATTATATCTAGGAAGATATGGCCCACCTATAATGAAACCCGTACAAACGATCTTCTATGCTGGCCAAGGCAATACATAGCCAGGATTGTTGCGGTTTGTATTGGACATTGGCCTATAGGAGTTCATGCAGAGAAGTTGGGTATCTCTTACAACACCTTTTGCCGTAGCTGTAGTGATCAAAGAGAAAGTGAAACTATAATCCATTTCCTCTGCAAATGTCCTGCTTTGGCAGACACTAGAATGAAATACTTTGGAAAAGCATTTTTTCACAAAACGATGAGCTATCTGAGACAAAGATTAGAGACCTAATCTTTTTTCTCAATTCGACAAAATGGCTCTAACATAATCGCTATGAAGCCTCTCTATAAATCTTTCCCTTTCAATCAAAGGTCAAACGAGTTTTTGGTATCAAAACGGCGCACTACAGCCAGTGCCGGATTAGCCTCAAGGCAAACTAGGCAGCTGCCTAGGGGCCCCGCTTGAGCTAGGGGCCCCTCGCTCTGACTACGAACAAAAAATTTATTTGGAGATGCACCTTCAATAAAAAACAGCATTACATTTTTTATACTTGCCATAAATATAAGAAAAAAGAACAACAAAAAAAGAAACAGTGTATACGTGTTTATAATGAATTATGACTCCCATGCCCCATTCCATCCTAATCTGCCCAACCCAGCGATGCCAGAATGAGAGATTTTTACCTTTTTTTTCGGATTTTCGACAGTCAGCTCAAATTTTTTTCACGTTTTAATATCTAATAAAAGTTAGTAGGAAGTACAACTAAAATTAACTTTCGAACAGATTCGAAAGTAGCACAAAGTAACATAGCAGGGCCCCAGAAAAAAACAATATTTTCAAATGTAACAAATACAAACGCATTAGCACAGGGTCGAAGTGCAGTTGGATAATACATTTTGGGAGACGAACCAAAATAAAGTGAAAATAAGAATGGATATTATGTACATAATTTACACCCCTATTCTGGCAAACCTCACAAGTCACAAAAACCTTACAAGGTGATCATAACTTGATTTTGTGAGGATTTATTTCTCACAAACTTCTTACTAAGAAAAATCCAACTTGTGAGTTGTGACCTCCTTCAGAGCAGATCACAAATTCGACAGTTTTTGTGACGCCAAAACCTCACAAACTCAAATTCAGCTCACCTTGTGAGGTCGTCATAACTTGTGAGGTTTGCCAGAATAGGGCTGTTAGATTAAGCAATTTTACAAAGACTAGTATCGGTCATCAAATTTGTATCATCTCGTGGATTGCCATTTCGTGGGGATGATGAAATTCTTGGTTCTCAGCATAATGGTAACTATTTGGGAATTTTAGAATTACTCGCCGAGTATGATCCTTTTCTTAGTGCTCATTTAGCTAAATATGGCAATAAAGGAAAAGGAAGACCATCATATTTGTCTTCAACAATTTGTGAGGAATTGATTGAAATATTGGGAAACCGGGTTTTAGAATTTATTGTGAACGAAATTATCGAAGCTAAATATTTCTCCATAAGTGTCGATTCCACACCAGACATTTCTCATACTGACCAGTTGACTGTAGTCCTGAGATATGTCAAGTCAAACGGAGAAGTAGCAGAACGTTTTCTGGCCTTTATTCCAATGGCCAGTCATAAAGGGGAAGAACTAGCAGAAGCAATTTTGAAATTTTTAAATAAATATCATATTAACATCAAAAATGCGAGAGGGCAGTCATACGATAACGCTTCAAATATGTCAGGTTGCTATAATGGCCTACAGGCGCATATTAAAAAAATTAATCCTCTCGCACATTACGTTCCATGTGCAGCGCATTCCCTAAATTTGGTGGGAGTGCGTGCTGCAGAGTGTTGCATTGGTGCAATAATTTTTTTGGATTAGTGCAGACCTTGTATAACTTTTTCTCCGCATCAACTCATCGCTGGGGAATAATGCAAAATAACATTGAAAACGGATTAGTTCTAAAAAAAGTATCTTTTACAAGGTGGTGTGCTAGAGCCGACGCAACGAAAGCTTTATCAAAAGTTTTCCTCGATTTTTAGATAGCTTTGCAGTCTATTATTGAAGACAAAACACAAACAACACAAACAATTCACGAGGCTCGTTGTTTGATCAAAGAATTTGAAAAAAAAGAAAATGTAATAATGACACTTTTCTGGAATGCCATACTGGATCGGATAAATGCAGTAAGCAAATCCCTACAACATTCAGCCATCGAACTTACAACAGCAGTCGATCTTTTAAAATCGCTCTTACATTTTTTGGCATCGCAGCGGGAATTGTTTGATGAGTATGAAATGCAGGCAAACCAAAAAACCAACATCGAATACAGTGATGAAAATCAGAGGGTTAGAAGAAGAAAAAAGTATCATGATGAAGGAAGTGGAGAAGAAGTCTTACTGAATGGAAAACAAAAGTTTAAAATTGAAACGTATTTGCCAATATTAGATATGCTGTACGGAGAATTATCGCGAAGATTAAAAGCCTATGAGGAAATTAATTCTCTCTTCGGATTTTTAACAGATTTCATGACAAAGACGAACCAAGAGATCAAAGACGCATGTATAAAATTCATTGAATATTATTCTGACGACATCGAGCCACAGTTTTTCAAGACATAATAAGCGATTTTGTTTCAAAAAAAATTAGAAAAGTCAATATTAAAACTTAACTTGGAAAAAACATTTTTCTTTCTTTTATTACATAATAATAAAACCAAAATTAAAACTTTTGCGTATGATTTAACTCTCCAGTTTTATAATGAAACCGTAAGTATACTTATACCTTATGAATGCAAGATAATTTCTAATAACTTGTAGTTAATCAAAATTGTCTGAGAACCATGAAGTTGTTAAACATATATGCTTTGTTGAGATATCACTGCATATATTTACTACAGTTATTAATTTATATATCAACTGCAGACTGTTGTCTAAGATGTTTCAAATGTTTTAGTTAAGATTTATAAAATGACAGATTATAGCTGATTATTCCTCAGGAGGTTACCTACACCTTCTAACCTAGCTCAAAAAGAGCTTATAATATCGAAAAACCATCGGAAAAGGGCCCAAGAATTACTCTGCCTAGGGGCCCATGACATGGTTAATCCGGCTCTGACTACAGCGCTAATTGGATCTCAGGCTAGGTTGCCTTGAGATCGCCATTTCTACCTACCTAAAAATCTCAGAGTCAAATACGCAATGAAAATTATTGGCGAATCATTCATAGTACCGTCAACACATCCTATTTTCCTTGAGACTAAAACAGGGACGCTATACCTGTTTACCTGCCGTAAATAGATACAACACCGTGTACACAAAAGTTGTTGCAAGACACTTAAACACATATTCCTTTGGCAATTGAATGGTATTTTATTTCTAATTTTAGACCACAAAAAATTCGATGGTACTTTTCGTCAACCAAGAACTCTGTTTCTAGTTTCACTATTCTCTGGTCACTATTTTTAACTTCTTCGTTTTAAAGCAGTCTTCAAAACGATTAATTTTTGTAAAAAAATTTGAGAAGAGCTTTTCAAAAGAAACGTTTTCTTGCTATAAATTGTTAAATTCCATTGAAGGATGACTACGATGTCGAAAGATAAAAAACACTATCAAATCAAAATCATATTTTTCATAGGCCTACACTTACACTGCGAATAGCGATGAAGACTATGGCAAGTTCTTTTTGTTTATTTATATCCTTTATTCAGAAAGTTTTGAACATTAACTTTCACTTTCAAAAATAAACAATTTTTTTCGATTTCACAAAAATTATGATGTGTGGAATATTTTTTTTCTTTGAGCTAAATACTAAAGTATATATTTTTCATTAAGAATGCGTTAAAATATTCTACCGTATTAAAAGCTATAGAAATGTTTTTCAAAAAAAATACGTACAAATCAGAAAAATGCATGAAATCTTAATTTTAATCGGTAGTAGGGTCCATACAATTTAGTGTTTGAAGATTATTTCTTGCAAATCTTGACCTTGACTGCGCCTCAAATGGTCCATCCTCTTATTCCAATTTTGGCATACTCTTTTCGACATTTCGGCCGGTATCTCACCAATAAATGCTTCAATGTCTTCCAATGCGTAAATTGAAGCGGACTTGTCTGTATAGACATGAGCCTTAACATAGCCCATCTAAAAATAGTCTAAAGGCGTTAAAATTGCATGATATAGGCGGCCAATTGACCGGTTTCGAACGTGAAATAAAATGTTCACGGAACTCGCCTCTCAATAAGTCCATTATTGAGCGTGCCGTGTGGCATGTGGCACCGTCTTGTTAAAACCGCATGTCATATAAGTCAAGCTCTTGCATTTTGAACAAATAAAAGTTGGATATCATCTCACGGTAGCGCTCACAATTCACCGTAACGTTACGATTTGCATCATCTTTGAAGAAGTACGGTCCAATGATGCCACCCGCCCATAAACCGCACCAAACTGTGACTTTTTGTGGATGCATTGGTAGCTCTTGCAATGCTTCTGGCTGATATTCACTCCAAAATCGAAAATTCTGTTTATTTACGTACCCAATGAACCAAAAATGAACTTCCTCGCTGAACACGATTTTTCGGTAAATAAATGGATTCTGAACTTTCTTAACAGAGCACGCATTTTGATAAAAAAAAATCCAATAATTTGCGAGCTTAAATAATAGATCAAATTGAAGATGTTTGATAGTGCAAAAAACACGAAGCGTGAGTCAGCTGTTTAAACCAGTGTTGCCAAAAAGATAATAGCTAAAAAATCACCCTTTATATCTACGGAAATGAGTTTCGAATAGAATCAAAACTAGAATCGAGTTACATAGTAGGGCCGCTGGGACTCATTACCTAAGAGTATACAAATTGCTCATATACTTCTTTGCGGATTAATCATCATTTAAAACAAAATTATAGTACGATTAAAATCCTTTTGAAACAACAATTAAGTATCTGTGTCGCATAAGCACATGTTTTCCTAATTACCTCATTTCATAATGTTCTCTGATATATTGAGTTATTCAGACAAACAAATCACTCAACTTAATCTAAGTCCTTAAAACCTCATTCAAACAAAACACTTTTGCAATTACATACTCGTCCTTTCACATTCTACATGAAAGTATACAACATTATTTTCATTTTAAACTTATTTTTTTATTTTTAAGAAAAGGTCATACAAAGGGATTACATAAATGTACATTTATGCCATAATTCATTTTCCAGTCACGTGAACTCTTATTATTTATGAGAAAAACAATGACTTCTCTTACTTTTATGTACTGTACACTGTAAACAGTGTATACAGTACGTATATGAGTCCTTATAACATTTTGTAGTATAAAATGCAGACTGCGTCGAACGCAAAAGATGGTTTTGTATTTTATATTTATAGAATAAGTCACGTTCTCCAATCTTCAAATGGTTTTATATTGAATCAAAGACACTTTATCATTGCATTGCTGTTTTATTTTGTTCAATTTCATGTGGGAGTAATAAATATCGATAAAGGGTATAAAATACTGTAGGAGTCATCACAAGGATAAACCCTGTAATAATTTTGTTCGTTTATCTAAAGGGAATATAGATAAAGGGCAATGCCTTTCTAAAACAGGATACATAAATCACTTCTTTAAGCTGAGTTATATAGTTAAGTGTCATAACAAAAAAAAGGACTTCTCATAATCTGTTCGGCGATGTTCAGTCAGCAACTGGTAGTTCTTGAAATAATGCACAGCACATGTATACAAGTTCACTAGTGATGGTTTAAATATCAATAGTACTTGATTGGTTTATTTATAACAATTGATGACATTGAAATTTTCAAGTTCAAAGGTAATCTTTTACAACCGGGATAAAAAACCCTGAGGACGATAAATTCAACCAACTTCTGAAGTACGAGTATATTTTCTTGAAATTAATAACTTTGTTAATCTATAACATTGGGTTCTAACCCCAGTGGAAAGTTGTTGGGAGCAGCAAACGAGAGGGGGGGTAGGTGTTTCCTTTCCTTATCCAGACGGCAGCGGATGAATTCTCGAGATGGAATCAACAGTCTACAGTTCCAGTAAGGATGAACTACTAGTGAACACCTTATAGGGCTTCTTCGACATATTCGGAGCCCAGGCCTGTAAGGAGCGGTATTCGGCTCCCCGTCCTTGGAGTAATACTAAGGATCTGGCGATCCAGGTTGGGGGTTGTGTAGTAGAGGTGACTTCTTGCCAAGTAAAAAATACTTTACGGACGAATTCACATTTGACAAACCACGCAAACGAAATAAGGACAACGAACTTCGGATCTGTGCGTGGAATGTTAGGTTCCACAATTAGCGGAAGCCTTAAACTGCTGCAAGGCAGATATTACCGCCATCCAAGAAGTGCGATGTGATGGACCGGGCAAACGCAAACTTAAAGACTGCGATGTATACCACGGCGATTGCTACCGAGAACAAAGGCAGCGTCTATTTGGGTGCGGATTTGTTGTTGGAATTAGACTCAGGCAAAAAGTCTTGAGTTTTAACAATGTGAGCGAGCGCATCACGACAATCCGCATCAAGGCTAAATTTGCCAATATACGCCTAAAATGCACGTATGCCCCAACAGAGGAGAATGATGAAGTCACCAAAGACATATTCTTCGAGCTCTTGGACAATACATATGAGCACATAAAAATTGTCTGAGGAGATTTTAATGCCAAGTAAGGAAAAGAAGACATCTTTGGTGGCATAATCGGGAGATACAGCCTGCACGACACCACCTCTCTCCTGATCAATCAACAGTATAAAATTGACCACATTGCAATCGACGCACGACACTTCTCCATTACAGGATATCCGAAAATACCGAGGGGCCAACATTGACTCGGACCACTTCCCCGTTGTAGCGAAGGTAAAGCTACGGATATCCCGATCCAAGCCAAAACAAGGAAGTACTGTGAGAATATTCGACTTTAGACGGCTACAATCACAAGAGACTGCCACCATGTCCTATTCCAATCGAGTCTCTAATAACCTCTTAAGGTGTCCTATGCTGACTGCATTAAGCACTAAAAACAAGTGGCAACATTGCCTTGCAGCCATCAGAGATGCCGACGAATACCGGCAAACGCACGCAGCAAAACAACAGTCAAACAAAACGGCGCTGCACAGGAGTACCAGAGCTGCTCGCGAGCTCAACGGCTTCTTGGATGGCCAAAAAAAAGAGAATGTACAAGCCACGAACCGAAGCCTGTAAGGACGATCAGCCGAACATCGTAGTGGAACCGCAGTCTATGTTGAGAATATGTAAAGATCACTTCTCCAAATTATATAACGTCGATGACTAACCGAATTCCGCTGTAAGGGAGATAAAACCACTCAACCTGGGCGAAGCAGATCAACAATTCCGCCTACCTGACCTCGCAAAATTAAGACTGCTATATCTAAACTGAAGTCAAGCAAAGCTGCTAGAGCTGACCGCATCGCTGCCGAACTATTTAAACCAGCAGGCGATGACTTGGTAAGGAACATGCACCAACTTATCTGAAAAATATGGTCGGAGGACAGCATGATAAGTGGAATCTCAGCATAGTTTGCCGAATACATAAAAAAGGAGACCCTCTAAATTGCGCCAACTACAGAGGCATTAGTCTCCTTAACATTGCATATAAGATCCTTTCTGCCGTATTATGTGAACGTCTGAAGCCGTTCGTCAACAACCTGATAGCTCCTTATCAGTGTGGCTTCAGACCAGGAAATTTCACTATCGACCAAATATTCACACTACGGCAGATCTTGGAAAAAACCCAGGAGCTTCAAATCGATACCCACCATCTTTTCATGGATTTTTAAGCCGCGTATGACAGCATCTATAGGGAAGAGCTCTACCGAGCAATGTCTAGTTTTGGCATCCCTGTCAAACTTATCCGTTTGTGCAGAATGACTATGGAGAATGCACACTGCTCTATGAAGGTCGGAAAAGATCTTACCGATGCGTTTGATGTCAAAAAAGGTTTTAGACAAGGCGAAGCACTGTCATGCAAAGGTCTATCCAATTATTTGGATACGCAGATGATATTGACATAATTTTAAGAACAAAGCGTGATGTCAGTGGAGCGTTTTGAGCATTGCGACGGAAGCGAAGAAGATATGCTGTCATCAAAAAAAAACACCGAACAACGACGTGTTGGACAAAACGACACCATGGACAGCTATAACTTTGAGGTAGTTAAGGACTTTGTCTACCTAGGCACCGCTATTAATACAGACAACGACACCAGCGCTGAAATCAAACGAAGAATAGCTCTTGCAAATCGCAGCTTCTTTGGACTTAGAAGGCAATTGAGAAGTAAAGTCCTCTCTCGAATATCTAAAATCACCATCTATAAGACACTCATCATCCCGGTTCTCATTTATGGCGCTGAGGCCTGGTCCCTGTCAAAGAAAGATGAAAGCGCCTTAGGATGCTTCGAGAGAAAAATTCTACGGGTGATTTTTGGTCCCGTATGCATAGATGGAGAATGGAGGAGAAGATATAACGTTGAACTGTACGGGCTGTACACCGACACTGACCTAGCTAGCAGAATTAAATTCCAACGGCTTAGATGGCTAGGTCATGTAGAGCAGATGGACATCAACGCTTCAGCCCGGAAGGTCTTCGAATCCAATCCCGAGGGACGGCGCAGTAGAGGAAGACCGTGACTCAGGTGGCGCACCCAGGTGGGAGAGGACCTCAACCAACTTGGCGTGCGAAACTGGAGAGAGCTAGCTAGGGACCGAGCTGGCTGGAGACGCATGTTGGTTGATACCCAGGTCCGCCCAGACTGTAGCCTTAAGTAAGTCGTTTAAAGCGATCATTAAAAATTCTGTCATTGAAAAAATGTTTCTGATTGAAGCCTACCGACAACTTTACTTCTGAAAAAGATTCTTTGTGTGATGAAAGGGAAACACAGTCAAATATCCGTATCGGATTGATTTCAATGATAGCTACAATTGGGCCCTTATAGCCCATAATAGTAGACTTGGCTTTTTCGCTAACTAGGAAGCCCACTCCCAGCACATAATTTGACAGCAATATATTCGATCTTCTGTGGAACATCGCTGTTATGAAAGCCTTGTACATTAACAGAGTATCGGTTAACTGCACTGCAGTTCGACCTCTATAGAGCGATCTTTCGTTTCATTAGGAAATTCGTAAATCGTTGTTCCGTTTTTGTTACTGTGATTATGTGATTATCGTTGTGGAACCAGTCCATTTCCGAAGCTTGTCGTTGGTATTGTAAAGAGATTTACTAGAACTCCACTTAAAAATTGTGTCCCTAAAAAAAAAATTTAAAAAAATTAGGTAGCGCAACAGTCCATGAAGAACCAGGGCCTAGTGACTTACAGCTCTCAACCATTCCTGTGTGCGAGTAATGTTGTCAGGGATGGAAAATTGTGTCCCTGCTTCGTCAAAAAAGAAACTCAATGAAAATGGAAAACTAACTAACATTAAACGTTTTCTCATTAAAAACTTCATTATATTTTCCTGTATCGTATTTCTTCCTTATTTACCGCTGGGGATTTTAGGTTTTGTTTTTTAATTAATGTAATTACATGGACGAATTCACATCGAGGCATTGTTTAATTAAGCTTTGTAGAAATATTTGTATTTCTTGGAGTGTTTTGCTGCCTCTTTTTTTAAAATGTTTATTTTCAGATACGATTGGTAAGTTTGTTCACTTTTCATGTGTCTTAACCTTTCGAAGAAGAAAAAATACTGTCGAAGGTTGTGGCTATCCCGATGCAAATTAAATCACAATTAACACCCAACAGGTGCAACATATATTTTATTAAATTTAGGTACAAGTTTTTGTTTCGCATTTCCTTTGTATCTTTTTCAAATTTTAAAGTCCTTTTTGAAACAAATTTAAACTGTGAGCTCAAACGGTTGGTACAAGCAGCTCAAGGATAAACTTTTTTTTGGAAAAACCAAAACATATTAACCTTAATGCATCACCATTTAATTTAATAGCAATACTTTTTAGCAACAAAAAGAACCGAAGCTCGAAAAAAAACTTTTTCCGTCAAAAGTACTTGAGTTTTAAAATGTGCCACACTAAGATATTCACTCATCACAATGATGTCATCGTATTTGGTTTTATGTTTCAAAAACTTTGTCCGTTGTCGCTACCGCTGCCGCTATTACCGGCGGGCTTGTCAAATGTATGCAATTATTCTGACATTCATGTCATCATGATGCTCATCCGCTCCATCGAAGATAAGAGCCAAAGCCAAGCACAACCATTTGCATTTTTATGTTCAACTTATGGCTTGTTTTATGTTTTGAGAGACGAGAGGTTGTACACTTTTTGAAACTACGATTACGAATAAATGTGGATACGGATGGAGACCTATAGCTACCTGCAACTCGGTTTAGTTGTGTTGTGACACACTAAAAAGTTATATCCTATGTACCATTTGGTAGACAAAATTTGTGATAAAAAAGCCATAATCCTTCGGTGATACAAAAAACAAAAACGCTACAGCAACAGAGAGGCGCAAACCAAAATAAAAAATATAAGGACCTAGAAATAAATTTTATTGTATCCACTTTCCGGTTTGATGACACATCGCCTTGAGGCTTCGGGGTAAAAAAAAGGAGTTTAAGTATGAGTACGAGTAGTGAGTATCAGCGTCAGCCAGGGTAAGGCAGCTACTTATGTATTTTGTCAAGGAAATTGTTATTAGAGAAGCTAAGTTAAACATGGCTCTTGTCATAACCGTTTTATGGACGATTTTTCTTTTTATTTTATTTTATTTTATTGAAACAAGTATTATAATAAAAAGGAATTCTTCCTTTAAAAACTGAAAAAGAATAAGAACACATGTGAACAGATATATTTTTATTTAATTCCTTGTGTTATAGGTTTCGGTGTTTTTTTTAAGAGTTTGCAAAATATAATTTTATACGTTAAATGATTCAAATAACCAGAAGGACATGAGGAGCTTCATATAGAAACTTAAGAAAGACCAATAGAACAAACTAAAAAAAGGATGTAAAATAAGATTCTTTGTTTTTAAGAGTAATAAAGAAGTTATAAACATATAAGTTTATAGTTGAATGTTAATTTTTTTGATTAGGATAGTCCCGGAAACTGAAAGTATAAATATACTTTAAAACTTTTAAAGAGGAAGGATTTACAGTTTCCTTTTTAATGATACTATTTTTTAAAAATATATAAATACTAGATGTTACCCGCGGCTTTGCGCGGATGGTAAAATAAAATCAAAACATAACATAAAGAAATAACGTCACATAGAAGCTCATGTGAGAGCGCACCAGACCTCTCAAGTGAGTTAAGAAACTCTACTGGGTATAAAGTGTTCTGTTCTGAGTCCATTAATGTGTCCATTGACAAATACTAATTCATCAAATGTGTTTGAAATTATTTTCAGGGTAAACACTTACAATAAGTTCAGAATTACAAGAAAACATAATTCACATAGCCCTCGATATTTGTTTTTAATAGTGTTTCAGGAATTTTGTTGGCGTAATGACATAATAAGAAACACATAATGATCAGCAACGATGACAGGTACAAAAGCAAGAAGCACCTAATGATATGGTCAGGTGGCGCCCACAAGTGGAAAGTGACCTCACCCAACTTGGATACGAAATTGGAGACATCTAGCTAGGGACCGAGCTAGATGGAGAAGTTTGTTGGGTGATGTCCCACAGGACTGTAGCGCCACCTTAAGTAAGTAAGTAAAACTTAGATGTCTAGGTCATGTAGAGCGAATGGACAATAACGCTCCAGCCCAGAAGGTCTTCGAATCCAATCCCGAGGGACGGTGCAGTAGAGGTGGCGCATGGGGGTGGGTGAAGACCTCGATCAACTTGGGGTGTGAAAATGGGGACAGCTAGCTAGGGACTGAGCTGGCTGGAAACGCATGTTGGTTGAGGACCAGGTCTGCCCTTGACTGTAGCCCCACCTTATGTAAGTAAGTTATTATGAGGCAAATAAATGGCATCAACGAATTAAGTTTCAAGATAACTAAAGAAACTGAGTTTGAAGTACGCCTCGAAGCTTTGGAAAAAAGTTTCTTAGCTTTTCAAATCCTTCAAGCAAAAGTGGAGGAAACAGACCCCAAAGAATCTTCTGATTCTACTGATTTTCGTGGAGTCCATGAAGAGATGTACTATACACTTTGTTCATGTATTAAATACAATTTCGGAAGCTCACCCAAGTCTCATCAGATAAGGTTGTATCGGTTCAAACTAAGCAGGCAAATAAAATAAAACTTCCTGATCTTAAAGTTCCTTTGTTCACAGGTAAAGTCACTGAGTGGTTACTATGATGTCGCAATCAATTTGTTGATCGATGACTATGACAAAAAGAAGCTTATTGCAACTGAACACATCAAGCAGATAATGGCTTACTCTCCTATTCACAAGCCTTTATCAAGCAGCCTTGATCACTTGCTTCAAGAGATCAATAGCCATCTTTGCGCGCTTTAAACTTTTGGGACGTCCAGTAGCTCACTGGGATGAACTTTTTATCCAAATAATTTTACGAAGCTGGACCAGGAAACACTTAGCAAAAGGAGGGTCGAAGGACCCACTGCATCCCAACAAACTACTTCTGTTTGCCCTACAAAAAATATTTGTATTGGTCAAAGCCCACAAAACTTCCATATTTAGAACTTAACCATAGACTCTCGCATAGACTCGCTTTTTCAAAAGGCAGTTTAAGTATTTAAAATTTAAAAACCTGAGATATCTATTTTCGCAGTCCAGTGCGAGGACGTCTCGGCTGTAAATGAGTCGCCTATTTATAGTTTTACGGCTGACGTGGGAGATTAGTGGAACCGCCTCTAAAACCTGTATCAGCCGTCGATTGTCTTTATAGAGGAAAACTTCGGGCGGAATGTTGCCACTTAACCGTGCACTTTCGTAGTATCCATTCCGTTTATATTGGCTCTGTTTTATAAACATGTTTGTAATAGTAATGTTTATACTCCGACTCTGGTGTTCTGTGAAGTCCAAGACAACTTCGCAGTCATTGAGATGGAGCAACGTTAAATAACGTTTAACTTTCTGTCAAGACGGCTGTTAAAAGACAGCCCCCCTAGCTCTACCGATATTTATTTACTTAAGGTGGCGCTACAGTCCTGTGTGAAATAGGGCCTTACCCAACAAACTTCTCTATCTAGCTCGGTCCCTAGCTAGATGTCTTCAGTTTCGCTCCAAGTTGGGTAAGGCCACTTTCCACTTGTGCGCGCCACCTAATACGCGGTCTTCCTCTACTGCGCTGGCCTGTGGGAGTGGATTCGAAGACCTTCCGGGAGCACTGCACTCTATGCGCTCTACGGCCACCCTAGTCGTTGGACTTTTACCCTTCTGACAAAGTCTACGTCGCTGTACAGCCCGTAAAGCTCGTCGTTCCATTTTCACCTCCACTCTCCTTCGATGGATACGGGACCGTAGATCACACGAAGAACTTTTCTCTCAAAACGGCCCAAGGTGCTTTCATCCGCTTTTGTCATAGTCCATGCTTCTGCACCGTATAGCAGGACGGGGATGATAAGGGTCTTATATAGTGACACTTTGGTCCATCGAGAGAGGACGTTACCACTCAATTGCTTTCTTAGTCCAAAGGAACAGCGGTTAGCAAGAGTTATTCTGCGTTTGATCTCAGTGCTAGTGTTGTTTTCTGCGTTTACAGCGGAGCCTAGACGAAGTCCTTGACTACCTCATAGTTACGTCTGTCGATTGTGACGTTTTGACCACGACGTCGGTGTTGTATGTCCTTCATTGACAACAGCATGTACTTTGTTTTGCCCCCATTAACCGTTAAACCCATTTTTTCCGCCCGCTTCCATTATCACAAAAACCCCATTTACATCACTCAATGACATGACAGCTCATCAACTTGTTTAAAACCTTTTTTGACATCGAAAGGTTCTGTTAAGTTGTTTCCAACCTTTATGGAGCAGCGTGAATTCTCCATGGTCATCCTGCACAAACGGACGAGTTTGGCAGGGTTGCCAAAACTAGACAAGGCTCTATACAGCTCGTCCCTGTAGATGCTGTCATATGCGGTCTTGAAATCGATGAAAAGACGGTGGGTGTAGATTTGGTGTTCTTGGGTTTTTCCAGGATCTGCCGTAATGTGAATATTTGTTCAACCTATAAGGGACCTATAAGGTTATTGACGATGGGCTTTGGACGTTCACATATTAAGGGTGAGTAGATTGATGCCTCTTTAGTTCTTGCAAGCAAGCAATACTGAGGTTCCATTCATCGGGCATGCTTTCTTCCGACCATATCTCACAGATAAGTTGGTGCATGTTCCTGACCAACTTATCTCCAACGAATCGTTGGGACAGGATTTTTGGCTCTCGTCGTCTATGTTGAATGGACATCCTGCCTGAAAGCGGAATTCAGTTCTTCGCCGCCGTTATACAGTCTGCAGAAGTGGTCCTTCCATATCCTCAGCATTGAGTGCGGTTCCACTATGATGTTTCCACTTTCGTTTTTGGAGCCTTTGGTTCTAGGTTTATGTACCTGTGAATTTCGTTTCACCTGTTCATAAATCTTTTGAACTTAATTGCTGCTTTTAAACCTCTCAACATCTTCGACCGCACGCTTCTCATGCTCCCTCTTTTGTCTTCTGAGAAGTCGGTGTTTCTCTCGCCTCTTCTGCTCGAAGACCTCATGAGCAGCTCTCGTTCTTTTATGCAGCGCCGCTTTGCGTGAATGTTGTTTGGTTGCATTTACCTGCCGATATTCCTCATCAAACCAGGGGTTCCTTCTTGGTTGCTGCTTGAAACCCAGCACATCAGAGGCGGCTTCTATGATAGCATCTTGGCAATGTTGCCACTGGTTTTCGATACATATCTGGCCATAGCAGCACTCATATGTCTGTCGAAATACAAGTACTGATATTACCATTTTACTATACTTTAATTCGCCAGTGGCTGTCGATTTGTTGCACCGATCACTAGATTTTTCCAGTTCTCTCTCGTATCCCCTGTCGTTTCATACAGCAGAGTCCTGAACAAAATAGTTTCACATTTCTGAAAATTGATTTTCAACTTCCAGTCATCGCAATATTGCTGAATCTTTTCGAAATCGACTGTTGCGTGGCCATATAAATGTTCATATACTCATATGTATATGAATATCTATAGCCGACGCGGCGGCGCGCGGCTGCGCGACGTAGACGACACCATCTGCCATTCCAACGATGACGTTTTTCTTTTATATCTGAGGTGGCCTTATCCATCCTCGGTGGCTTGTCACCTACAGAGTGGGTCAATGGTCCTCTGATTGATTTATATTTTGAAAGTAAAAATAAATTTATTAGAAAAAATAATAATAATATATTACTCTATTAAGTGATGAAGTTGTTTTGCAGGGATTCGATTGCTTTCACATTCGAATCTTTACGACACAAATTCACCACTCTACGTAGTTGCGACTTACCTTGATTATACAGGAAAATATTAAGGAACACCTGAAAAAGAAATAACAATAATAAAAATATAATTACTATTGCTAGAAATTAATTAAATTTATTTAATAATAGGTACTTACCAACATAATTTCTGCTCCTCTAAGTACGTTCATGTTTGTTTTGATTTTTCTTTTGACAATTCCTATGTGTTACCCTATCTAGTCATTTCGTTCTGCGCATGCAATAGTAGCTTTGTCTCATTTTCACGCAAGGGATAAGGAGATAAAAAAACTTCTACTAGCGCATGCGCAGGAATATATTAGACACGATTGTTCATCCACTAGATGAACTTAAATTAATTTTTCAATGGTTCAAGTCTAAGATAAGTAGTATTAATACAGGATGAGATGAAAGTTTATTTAAATAAATAATTTACGAGATTAGATTGATAATGAAAAAGATTAGATTAATAAGTTAAGATAAATAATAGGATTAATTAGGAATTTAGGAATTAGATTGAGATTGAGATTAGAGTAATAGAAGAGAAAATAGACTGAGAGATATAAGACTGTAGTAGTAGTATGAATGTGTGAGTACGATTTCTTGGACGTGGATGAGGGGGGTTAATTATGTGTGATAGGGATGGAAAATAGTTGTGGGTGGAAAAATAGTGATCTCACTCAGAGGTAGTGGTAACTATTTACTTAGTTAATAGAAGAATGACTAGGAACTAGCCTAAGGGATTTTATGGTCATTCTTAAGTTTGCTAACTTAGAAAATAGAAGTATTAACGGCTAGTGAATTTTAACCAACAGTTTTTTTTAAATTTAAAATCTATCGATTTTAATTGATTGGAATTTATTAAAGATAAAGGTAAAATATAATTAATTTATAAAAATAAAATAAGATATAATATATATACAATCTAATATATATAGTGAATTTCATCCGCTAAATTGGACAGGAAATCTGGACAAATTCTAGAAACTTTTTTTGGCGATATTAATATATATATATAGATATATATAGCAGCAGAGGTATGTGACCATAAAATGGAAGCCTTAGAGTTTTGGTCTGATGGGTGATTTACTTTTTTTTATTAGGTGAAGATCCAAAGATCAGGAATTTTAGTAGCAGAAGCCTGAGCCTCTGCGGAGTTTTTTTGTTGCCTCCTTCGGATTTTTAAAATTCATGACTTTGAGGAAGGACATTCAACACAGTGGAAGTATTCCTTTGTCCGGAACAAAGAAAATAACTTCAAAGACCCTTAAAGTAGTTTCCAAGAGGGTACTTTATATCTACAAGTAATAGATATATACAGATATCCCTCGAAGAAAGAAAACTAAGGGATTTAAATATAAACAAAAAATAGTGTCCAGTAGAAAAAGTCGAAGAAGAAAAGTGTAGAAAGAAAGAAGAACTTTAAATTTTTTTATTTAATCTAAGTAAAGTAAAAGTACAAATCAGTGAATCCAGTTTTCTAAAATTTGTTTTACCTAATTGAATTTGTTTTTTTTTTTATTTAAATTCGGTTTAAATTAAGAAAAAAAAAAGTGATTTTATAGGCTGAAAAAAAAAACTTGAAAGAAATAAATTCAGTGGTGGCGAAAGTACTACACCTGGGTCTCAACGTGCTGCCGCCAGAACGACGAGGGACTAAGGAAAATCGTAAGTAAGAACGACATGGTTGAGCCATTTTAGGGGCTATTTCCGCTACATTCGGCCATGGAGATAGCGAAGGAAGTATCTTCATGATACTTGGGCGGGCTGGCCAGACTTTCGTCAATAACATCAGACGAACGTTTGGGATTCAGTGTGACGATATTTGGGTGGGTTAGAAAGAAGTGCTTTAGGAAGAATAAGTTCACATTTTTAGATTTTTTTTTTTATTTTAGTTTTAGTTAGGGTTTAGTTTTCTTTTATTTTTTTTTATAATTTTTTTTATTAATTTTTATTATTATTATTATTTTTTTGGTGAAGGTTTTTTTTTTTATTATATTAGTTTAGTCATATTATTTTTTTTTGGATCTTTTTTAAACTTAATTTCGAAGCACCGATTTCAAATTTCTCTTAGATATCGTCAAAGTTCTCAGGATTGTGTCATATACATCTTGTAGTTACCTTAGGCACGAATTAAATTAATGTTTAGTCGAGCAGGAGGTGTACTGGGAGGTGGCAAGAACCACCCCACGCGATCACAAGCGTGCTGAAGCCTCTTCCAGTACTCCAAAGCATTCCCCCGTGGAGACCTGGCTCCTAACACGACCTGCAAAAGTATATTGATAACCTCAGTAGCCTGAGTCAGATTTGCTATCAGATCACTGGTCTAAAAGCTGAACAAGATCGTTAACCAGAAGTTAACCAGTCTCTGTTGAAGTCCATTTATATCAAAGATTTTGGTAGATGTAACATTGTGAATTTTGACAATAAACCGTCTTCAATTAAGCATTTCATAAAGCATATACATTACGTCTGGCCTCGCAAAAAAAAATCGCAAGACCAATAATTGTTGGAAGTTTGTGGAATCAACTTGGATTTTCCTTGTTAAATGAATGGATAATTATACGACACGTGTTGTTCGGGAGTCGGAAAACTATCACCTTTGTTTATTTACGCACTGCGAAGTCTGATTTCGAAAACAAATAAAGCTATCGCTTACAAATAAACTAAAAAAATCGAAATGTATAACTTTATTCCAACCAACCACAAACAAATTAATTTATACGAAACCTGAAGGTTCCGTCTCTTATAGAACTTGTAGGACAAATAAACTTTTTCAGAGTTTTTCATCATAGTTTTCAATTGGCATTTGAAGCAAGATAAAATGAATATATCAATTTAACTCTATTTTTGTTCTACAGCTGGGTTCATTGGGTTGATTATTTAAATCCATTCTTTTAATCCATTAGTTAAAGAAAACATAATTGAATTTTGAATACCTTTGCTTAAACTTTTCCAACTAAAAGCTACCACCATTCTTTTGTTCTTTTCGAAAAGTTAATAACAATAATTAAAACATCTACTTACTTTCAAAGCAAACAAATTGAAATTCCCGAAACTTTTCCAAAAGAATTAAACCATCGAAATGGGAAAGTAACATTAATATTATATGGATACTGTAGCAAAGTGCATCAGAGCGAGAGTGCAAGGTAATGGAACAAAAATATAAACAAAAGGTTAATAATTGTATCCTATTTTAAAATGTTGCTTAGTACGTGAGCAAAGCAAAATATTTTAATTTAAAATGAAAACATTGAAATGTAATTTGTGCTATAATTATGCTTGAATAAATTCTGAATTATTATTGTTTTCCATTATACGAAATCACGTGAAACTCAATTGTCAAGTACTTAAAACTTTTGGTCCTTGGGAAAAACTTTTGAGCTATACGGGAAAAAGGTATACAAATAGGTAACAAAAAACTAGCCAAAACAAAAAATTTAAATTTATAATTGGTTAATTTTAAATCAAACAAAGTACTTAGCAGCTGAGTAACTTAATGGATATTTTAATTAACAGAGTTTGTTGTACTTATTTCATCTAGGTTATTTTCTCTAAGAAAAAGGCGAAAATCGGGAGGTGATATAGAATTTGAGTGTGTTAATTTCTTTTGATATTTTGGATTGGAAAACACTAAGGCTTCAGTTTGTTCGCATTGAGTATTTGTTATGGCAACTTTTAATTGCAGTTTTAAGAAACCTATTTATGTAATTCTTTTAATAATGCAAATGATTGTTCAAAATTAAATTTGTATACTCTAAAGGTCCAGTTATAGCTATCATTGGTTTTTATCATTGACACCAATCATTCAAATAGCTTTCATTGAAAGTTTCTGTCATTTTACACAAAATTCCTCATTAGAATCAAGGATTTCCTGGATTCCTTGGATCTAGAGTTGATTATTGGAAACCTGACAAAACAAGCTAGTTAAATATATCCAATTAGGTGAGTTCACTTTCCACTTTTTTTCTAGTTGACTGGCAATCAAGAGGTTATTAATACCCTTTACATGTTTAAAGTTTAAAAAGAGTGCGAGCTTTAGGAAAATAGGGAAGGATAAATGAGGAGATACCGATTCACATTGGTCTTAAGGCTTTGAATGTTAAAATGATAGGGAAAAACAGAGTAGGCTAATAGCATTAAACATTCTCGATGTGCAGTTAAAAAAAGAATCTCTATACTTGACAGTACGTCCGAAACTGAGCACAAAGGTTAACTGATGAGCATTCCTAGAAGTACGAGTATTACGGCTGAATTGTTCGAGGGGGCTGGCTAATTCGACAGAACACTGTTTATAAAAATATCGGAAGAACAACTAAAGGCATGAAACATTGCGGTGGTGTTCGAGATTTTTCGTAATTGTTTTCGAGTTTTGGACGAATGAAAGCTTTTTTAAATTACAGCCAAATCAGAAGGGGTACAACATTTCTTGCACCGTCGCGGTCGGAGAAATCCGAAGCATCCAGCAGCATTTTTGGCAATATCGAATATTTGATAATTCCATAAGAGGTGATCTGTGATACACATACCGAGTACTGAAACTTGATTAGTTTCCTGGATGCAAGTGCCATACATGAATAGCGGCATCGGGGTGGGTTACACTTTAACGACAGGAGATAGCATTGAGTTTTTGAAGCATTAAATTCTACACGGTTTATAATTCCCCATTGGACAATGCTGTCGAGATCAGAATTTAATGAGCTTATCATACGCTGCCATTTAAGTTCCACAAGGATATGAATCAAGAAACGAATATGAAAAGCTGATAGTACTGTCGTCAGCAAAACCTTCCGTGGCCTTCCTTTACTGTGTTGTTCTGTAGTCGTGAATTGGACAACATATCATTGCACCTTAAACTTGTTCCTCCAAATATTGGATACATTAAATACCAGTACATGGCGTACTTACTTACTTACTTAAACCCTGAGACAAATAACGTCCGTCCATTTTTCCTAGCAGGATATAGGGCCTTAACTACTCCTACGCGCCATCGTGTGTGGTTTCCCCCGATTTGTATGAGCTCCCTCCAATTCTTCTCCAATCTCAAAGATTCTGTAAAGTTCTTCATTGGATATACTATTAGGGCAGAAAACCCGTAAGATGTTTCATATACACCTATTAATGAAGGCCTGCAATTAACTGGTAATTGTTGCTGTTTATATAAAGGTACTGCAATCGTTTATACTACACATATACTTATTCGACGTTTGAGCGGAACAGTTGTAGCTTTGTCTTCAAGCTGAGATAGTTGTTCCTCCAAACATACGAAAACATCCCGAATGCAGACATCAAATTCCCAATAGTCGAAAGGGTGAGTGGGAGGTTCCGAGGCTGAGCATCCTAATTTTGTCCAATGTTTATTTTCAGCCTCACGATTTCTGTTTCTCTCTCCAGGTACATTATCCTGTGAGATAACAAAGAACATCGTCTGCATAATCAAGAAGTTTTAGGTATGTTGTCAAAGTACATCGTATTTTTCCGTACCTTTGTGTGTCTAATTTAAGGCTTCTTTGAGCAATAGCCAAAAGTCGTCAACGTGTGATCATTCCTTATCCTACGCCAAGTTATAAGCAATCAACATTTACAAGATCAAACACGACGCAGGTCACCAAATACTTGACGTGACGTATGCCTCTTTTTTCACAAATTACAACATTTCTGTTGAAGAACTTTTAATCAAATTTTGAGTTTTACAGTCGATACCAAAGTTGTCCAATTGAGAGCTCATATTTAATTATCGGCTGTCAAATATTTAAAGTTGGGGTGCCTGCGGCATGGCAGATTGGGTTGTTGGTGATTGCTTAAAACTTGGTTTAGGGCAGGCTAGTAATGCAATTTCTTGCCATGTCGAAGTTCTTGCTTTACCTCCTCTTGGATATACATAAGTTAGCAAAAATTACAAGGACGAATTTTCCTGACTTCAGGCTCCGGAGATTAGCGCTCTTCGTAACTGAACTCCATCCCGCTACGGAAATCGAAATTACGCCTCGGATAATTAATGATAACTCATTGACGACTTTTGGCTATTATACCCGGAGAAAGATTTTTTTCTGGAATGTGCGGACGCTTCTGGCACAATGCCAGATTCCTCCAATTAGATAGAGAATTTATGTGGTACAGGATAGATGTCTTAGGGTTAAGCGAAGAGCGATGGTTGGGATCCTCAATGCTTAGGTTGGCAGTAACAACAACGGGCTAAGGCATGTGAGTGAGCATGATAATGGTGAGTGGTTCATTGACTTCTGGAACGCGAATGGGCTTGTGATTGGTGGCACTATGTTTGAGCACAAACTCTGTCATAAACTTAGCTGGGTGTCGACGGACAGGCAAGCGTCTTCCAACCAAATTGACCACTTCCCGGTTAGTCGACGCATTAGAAGCAGTCTCTTGGATGTATGAAACAGTAGAGGCGCAGATATGGGACTTCCCGTGACCACCACTTAATGATAGCTACCCTTAGTGTACCCAGCTACAGTTCGAAGATCCAACGGAACAACACGAGCCCCCAAATTCAACATCGCCAGACTAAAGGATCACACGATCCGTCATCAATTCAGGGCCCAACCTATCTCAGGAAATAAGAACAATCAGTACATGAGGACATCGAACACCATTGAAATGCTGTGAAAAATGTTTTCATTTAAGGTGCTGACAGAATATTCGGTCGAAAAAAAGGCAGCAACAGCACTTGGTTTTCAGAAGAATCTTGGGCAAGGATCAACGAACGCAAACAGTTAAGGGCTCGAATAACTGCTGCACAAGAGGAAGAAAGAAACGAGCTGCAGTCCTCGTATCGCATGAAAAAGACAGAGGTTCACCGTAGTGTGCGCCGCGACAAGCATAAGTACATCAAAGCATTGGCGCAAGAAGCAGAAGATGCTGCAAACAGGTGCCACAGCAGGACCGTTTACAGAATAACCAAAGATCTGACCGGTATGGACAGCTCAAAGCAACACCTGTTGAAAGAAGTAGACGGTACTGTCATAAATTCGGTGGATGAGCAAGTCAGAAGGTGGAAAGAACACTTTTCGTCGGTTTTAAGCCGAGTGTTTGCAAACAACGTGCAGCCGATACCTTCTGAAGCACCTGAAGAAACTAATCCACCGAAATCTTTAAAGGTGAGTGGAAGAAGGGAATTATAGCCAAGCTCCCAACAAAAGCAGATCTTACAAAGTGCGAAAACTGCAGCGCAATTTTCGCTTTACCTGCCGTTGCCAAAATATAAGCAAAAGTTATACTGGAACGCATCAAAGAACACCTTGAGGCCACACTTGATGCCGAACAAGCAGGATTCCTCACTGGATCCTCCTGCATTGTTCATATCAACACCCTGCGGATCATTATTGAACAGCGTGTTAAATATTGATCACCATTACACCTGCTGTTCATCGACATCGAGAATTCTTTTGATAGCGTTAACAGGGAATATTTCTGGTTAGCTTTGCGGAGGAGAGGCAGAATATTATGGATCCAAGTTTCACGATGGTGGGTTATCAAATGATTTTGAAATCCGAAGCGGATTCGGTCAGGGCTGTATTTTGTCTCCAATATTGTTTTTGTGTGTGATGTACTGCCCTCAGTTCTGTCAGGTAGCGGAGGGATCCAATGGACTTTGACATCCTATTTAAAACACTTGGATTACGCGTACGATGTTTGCTCGCAACCGGTGGAAAAAGTATAGAGCTTTTAATACCTTGGGAGTATCGTTTCCATCGAAGGCGGAACCGAACAAGACGTCATCTGCCGAATCGGCAAAGCAAAAGTGGAAAATTTGAAGGAATTACTCTATCAGCAAATGTCGAATCTGTGCTTCTTTATTGGTGCAGCACTACTTCAGCCATTACAAGAAAGCTGCAAACCTTCGTGAATAGATGTCTTCCAAATATCCTAAGGTTTATCAAATGAGGTCCTTCATAAAAAGACATGTCAGGAACCTATAGAATCTATAATACGAAGACGTAAGTAACAATGAATTAGACATACGCTTCGAAAAGGTAACAAATGCATTGCAGGCCAAGCAATGCAGTTGGACGACCGAGAAGCACATGGCGCAGGACAGTAGAGGCGGATTAAGCGTCACTAGGCAAGAGTTGGAGGGATCTGAAACAAATCTCCGGAAATTTTACACGATGACAAGCAGGCGTAGTAAAGGCCCTATGCCCCTTAAGGAGTTCACAACGCTCTAAACAGGTCTGAGGACCCAAGGAAATATTTAATCAATTTTCGGAAAATTCAAATTTTGTATTAATTTTGGATTTTCCTTTAATGTATTTTTCTATCCCAAGGAGAAGTTCTTCATTACCTACCGACTTCTTGAATACAATATTCGTTAGCCCTTTCTATAGCTCTTTTTGAAAAACGGTAATATCTACTTCGGCTAGAGACTCGCTACTAATTGCTCGGTACCTTATCATAATATTCTAAGGATCTTAAAAGCAAAGACACCTTCATTTTAAGAAACCTATTTATAAATATTATATTCTTTAAATTAAAATTTTGTAATTCATAAAGTTATATTAATTTATATTAAACTTTTTATGTACTCTCGCAAGTCTTGATGTTTACCAGCAAACACTCTTTTCCTCTTCGAACTTAATCCTATTCTATCACATTGCAGTAAAAAAATAAATAATCTTTAAAAAACACTTAAAAAACATGATCTCAACGAAGTGTGCATTAATCTTGTGTATAATGCTGTCATCGTAATCCCACTTGTAACAGTCTTTATCTCCAAACGCATCCTTGTCTTATGTTTGCATCAAGATCCAAAACATCCAGATACATTTAACATGATACGAGTACAGAACTCCCCCGAATCAAGGTTGGCATATTGGAGGATGGTAGTAAGGAGTAGTTACCCCACAAATAGAAGATGCTGGAGGTGGTACAAATGTGTCTAATAACAATTAACTCCATTAGTTTGCAGTCTTCAAGACATCACATATATAGAAGCAAAAGGAACTCAACTCAACTCAAACTTTTGCCATCTTCATTCGTGTGTAATTTTATATCAAGGAACAAATTATTATTATTACAACTACGAGTATTATCTGCTTGGAGTTTTCTTGAAGAAAATGAAGGTTGTGTGAATGTCATGAGCATGTCCTCCGCTTTGAAAAAGGGGTTTTTGCACACAGTACCATCAGTGTGCAAAAGGTTATTTGTCTTGTATGTCACTTAATTTTCTTTTACTTCCAAAAGGATCTGAAGACTGTACATATATGGAAGCTGATGTATCAGGGATGAGGATATGAGATGCGTTTGGGGTTTTGTTAATCTTTTGTCTTAAGTTTTAACCTCTCTTAATTTTTGTTAAGAAAAGCAATTTTAAGTCAGGGATGAGCTTGTTTATAATTCCCATTACTTAAAATGTCTTTTTTTGTAATTATATTAAATAAAGAGTAAATGCATATAACAATGAATGTATCTATAAAGCAGTGTTAAAATATATAACATTAATAGGATTTCCAAAAATGTAAGCACGAACAATTTCGGTACAAACTTACGTAAAGTTCAATAGTAATTAAAAATAGTGTAAAATAACTTTAAAGAGTTTTTCAATTTTAACGCGTTTTGAAACACAACACTAAGTTTTATAATTGAACATGTTTAGAAAATTGAAAAATAAAACAGTCTTTAAAATAAATAGAGAATTCAATCATCGCTAGTTGGTTCCACTGAACGGAGTGGAATTAGCTTGGAACAAATTTTTCATAATGACCTTATGAAGAGACCCATCACTTCTTTTCATATCTTTTATGATGAAGTCTGCGTTAGCCTTCAGATTTGTTAAATATGTTAAGGGGGATTATACAGGTGTTAACCATTTTTCGGTTTCAAAAGTAAACGTTAACAAAACACATATAAAATATTTATTTTTTTTCAAGATGTTTCTTTTTATTATAAATTTAACATTTGTGAAATAATTGATCACTTAAATGACCAAAACGTGAATTGCTTCAAGCAACTATTCTCTTGAGTTAATTTTAGACCATTTTTTGACACATGTTGAGAGTTTTTAAGTGCTCAATAATTAAAGGTTTACTTGCATAAACACGGTCTTTAGGGTAGGTTAGGTTATATTAGGTTAAAATGGCTGTCCAAGATGGAAACGGACACACTTAGGCCAGTTTAATGGGTCATTGTGACAGCACATGAATCTTGAGCCTTCCTCCTTAGCTCAATGGAACCAGTTTGAGTCCGTTACGGAACGTAAGAGGTTGATTATACTGATATTATTTAGATCGTTTAGATCGTTAAAGAAGAATTCTCCTAGGTTATTCTTGCGTTTTCGAGCTAGAGCAGGGCATGTGCAGAGAAGATGAAGAACCGTTTCTTCCTCTGCCTCGTCCATACAGCTTCTGCAAAAGTCATTTGATACGCCTAGTATCGTGGCGTGCTTTCCTATTAGACAGTGTCCGGTTATGACACCTTTTATCGAGCTTATATGAGATCTGCTTAGAGAGAGCAAGCACCTTGAACGTTTTAAATCCAGTGTTGGCCAGATGTTTTTTGCGGCTTGACACGTGGTGATGTTGTTCCACCTGGTGCCTGCCCTCCTCGCAGCGTCTTGCATTAGCAACAGTTTACAAGTAGCGATTGGTATGCCAGTACTTGCCAAACGTGGCAGGATGGGCTGTACTGTACCATTCCTGTCGAGTTCATCTACCTTACAGTTACCTGGAATGTCTCTATGGCCCGGCATCCAGCAATGGTTAATATTAAACTGTTGTGCTAACACCATTAGAGATGATCGGCAGAAGTTCAGCCTGGAACACGCTACAATGATTGGGAAGGCGGAATGAGAGACTTAATTTCAGTCGTTCAGAGTACACAACTCCTATAACCCCTTCTTCTGTTTTTGAACCATCTGTACAAAAATGAATTGACCCATCTTCCAGGTATAGAAATCTCGAAGATTTCTATTGAATTGCAGTTGGGGGATGGTGTAGTTTGTGTGCTTTGGAATTGATTCTAAACACATACGAATTAAGGAGTGGCCGACGTTGTTGTAAGTAAACTGCGACGAAGCTTTGAGACGAATAGCAGAGCTTGCTTTGTTTGCTAAATATGTCAAGAGGTGTTAGGTGTTGGGTACGATCCCTGTATGTGCCACCTAAAGTTTTTTCACGGGTATTGCCTCTGCGAGGAATTGACAAATTCTCCAGGAGTAATTCTTGTCATGAAAAGTGCTTTCTCAAATTTGCAGTTCGGATTCGGCTTAAAACTGTAGGTCCCTTCCATCCCTGACGAAAGAACTTGCACACAGTTAAGAGTTGTCAGCCACTAGGCCCCAGGACGAACATTATTGTAAATTTTGTGGTCTCTAAGACAGGACATAACATACTTGACATTTGGACGGATCATTGGGTTCAGGAATACTTGTATATCTTGGGAAACTGATGAAAAAGAAGAAGGGTTAAGGGTAAGAGAATGGGTGAAATTTGGATACGCGGGAGTTTTGGCAGCAGGGCGTTTGGATGGAGACTTTATAGAGGTAGGAGAAGTTTTCTATTTAAGGGGCGAAGGTTGGTTAGAGAGAGAAAAGTTTGGGAAAATGTTTGGTTTAAGAGTCCAGTTTGTTTTCAATATTTTTTTTTTTCCATTAGGTTTGAGAATAGGTTTGGGTTTGTTAGACTTAATTAAATTATTAATTCTGTCGCATAACAAAGCGAACATTTCACGACTGCATTGAAAATATTATATTTTGTTGAAAGTTGTATGTGATCGTTAGAGAAAATCTTCTTTTAAGCTTTGTGAAGTTTTTGCTTTTTGTACAAGGTGCTTGCTATAATCCAGGGTTGGGTTTATTAAAACTCCCAAATACTTGAATTCCTTCGATATTTCAAAACGACTTCCATTGAGTATCCAGGTGTTCCTAACTTCACTCCGATTAGAACGCGAAAAGACCATTACTTTCGTTTTGTCTGTGTTGATGACTAGGCCCCACTTGACACAATAGTCCGTAAGACGATTTACCATCAATTGTAGGGTTCCTGCAGATTCGGATAACAAAAGAAGGTCATCAGCGTAGAGTAATACATTTATTACGATACTCGCAATTCAGACACATCCTGGAATGTGCGTAGCTATATCATTAATAAAGAGAGCAAATAGAAGAGCACCCTGCTTTACTCCAGTAAGTGATTTAAATTGTTTTGAATAAGTTTTGCCATCCCAGACTGTAACTTCAGTATCTGTATACAAACAACGGATTATTTGGATGAAATTTGTTGACACTCCAAGTTGGGAAAGTTTAAAAAATAAAGCATTTCGATTCACCAAATCAAATGCAGCTTTAAAATCAAAAATCAATAAACAATGTGTATACTTTTTGTTTCTTGCTTGAAATGCTTTTACTATTGATGTTAAAGTAAATATGTGGTCAACAGTCGAATAGTTCTTTCTAAAGCCTGCTTGAACCTCTGTAAGAATGTTGTTTGCATGGATTGGAAAAATTATCGATTTTTTAAAAGAGGGTGGCACATCAGCATTATCAAAAATTTTCTTAAAAAGTGTATGTAGATGGTTATAAAAGGAAGGGGTTGCATTTTCAAAATATTCGTACGGTATCCCATCTCCACCTGGGGCTTTTCTGAACGAGTTGTATTTCATTGACTGATATAACTGCGTCCAATATATCATCACAAACAAGCGGCTGTGCGTATGAGAAAGTAGTTGTTGGGTTGATTTGAAAAAGATTTTTGAAAAATGCAGATAAATCATCGGCAGAAACAATTAAGCCTATAGAGTTGTGTGAACCGTTAATTTCTTTTACTATTTTCCAAAACTGTTTTGCGTTTTTGATTTGACTGAGTGATTGGGCTTGCATGGATTCAAAATTGGTTTTCTTAATGAAGCAGATTTTCTTATACTTCTAATTCGCTCTATGTACCATTTTCGAATTTGATCACAAGAACATCTGCGGAAGGCTTTCAATAGTGCGAATGATTTTTTTTTGGCTTTAAGACATTCTGTATCAAACCATTTTTGAGCAAAAGAATTCGTTGTTGTTGGAGTAGGGTTAGTTGCAGAACATGTTATGGATTCTGTTGATTGAGTTGTGAGTGATGCGAAAGTTGACAAATTAGTTGAAGGGGTGGGTGAAAGGTAATCATCTAAATAGTGTTGATATATTTATAAATTTGAAGTTTTCCATTTTAATCGGGTTATCAAATTAAGGGATATCTGTTCTGGTTCAATGTAAGATTTCCATTCAATTGCTAATGGCATATGATCAGAAAATTGTTTACTCAAAACTTCAAATTTGTATATAAAAGGGATCCAATAGTTATTTACCATGCAGTAATCAATCATCGATTTGCCTTGGCCACCAACAAAAGTAAAATGTCCTTCGATGTCACCTTCCGTTCATCCATTGAAAATAATACTATCATACATTTGTAGCATTTCTAATAATCTGATTCCGTTTTGATTGTAGATATTATCTTAAGATGTTCTATTATAATAATTTGATAGTGCTGAGTTAGAAATAGACATTTGGATTGTAATTTGGTTATCCCTTATTCTAGCATTGAAATCTCCAACCAACATCACGTTTTTGCTCGATAGATCACACATTAAATTGCGCAGTCTGTCAAAGTCTTCGGTCCATCTGTTGCAATTTTTTATTTGCACCAAATTATTTGGTTTAAATTTTGTATTTTTATTTTCCTGTAGTGAAGAAGAATACGATGTTTTGGTTGCTTTTTTTTGGAAAGATCGCGTTGCAGAAAGACACCTGTGTCTTCCAGCTTGTACACATTTTTAACCACTCTTAAAGTAATTTCACTTGAGGCGATGTGTTTGCCTTCATTTTTATTGTATTTATATTTTCACTTATTTTACCGGATTCTGAAAACTATTGTGTACATTCGTTACCAAGTACAAACCGAGTGACAATTCGAATTTTTTCTTCTGGATTTGTATGGGAGTCTTCTTTGGGCATTGAAATTATTAACTTCCCATAGGAAGTTATTGTAATGGGTCGGATTTGTCAAATTGAAAATTTTGACATTTCTCGACGTTTCAAGGTCCCTAGAGTCGAAATAAAAGATTTTTAGAAAGATGTCTGTGCGTGCGTGTGTACGTGCGTTCGAACGTCCGAACGTCCGTACGTCCGTACTAAAACTAAAATATGATTTCATCTCCAAAACAACTTTGTGCAACGAATAATGATGTTTTTGACATCTCATAAAATTTTTGAGAAAAATCTAATTGACAGTTTTTTTTTTATAAAAAAATAAAAATCTTTAAAAAAAACATTACTCAAAGTTAGTAAAAATTGAATATCGACTCAAATATCTTTTCAAAAATTTGAAATTTAGGCTTCACACTTACATATTTTAACTTATAAGAAATATTGTTTTAACATTTTGAAAAATCTTGAGAAAAATCGAATTGACTAGTTTTTTTTTACAAAAAATAAAAACCTAAAAAATATGAATAATAGTTGGTAAAAATTGATTTTCGACTAAAATATCTTTTTAAACATTTAAAATATTGGCTTCAAACTTATTTTATTTCACAGAAAATGTTGTTTTCGATATTCAGTAATTTTTATATAAAAATCCAACAGTCCATTTTTTCATAAAAAAATAAATCTACATAAAATAGTACGCAAATTTGGTAAAAATTTGTTTTCGCAAGAAGCTTATTTCGTTGTTAAGCCTATCCTACCCAGGTCTTCGTTAGTAGCTAGGTTAGCAATTGCTAATGTCAGCTCAGTTTGTAGAGAAGATACAACAATTGATTTAATTTTTTGTAAATCTGAATCAGACATAGACATGTTGGTGGGGATGCGTTTTAAGATTTTGTGGCAATTTTGGTGTATTTTCATTATAGAAATCTTCTTCTGGTTAGGTCTCGACGATTTTTCGTTTGTCAGACATGTGCCTTTTGATTTTCAGATAAATACTTATTTTATGCAGATAGTATATGCCTATATTATCTTGACAGTGGTCGGTTTGGGAATACACTTTCTTTAGAAATCAATTTAGGCACTTTTTAAATTTTAAAACTGGATATTAGGTTTTAATTTAAAAAATTTCACAAGAGCGATTTTTTAGTTCAATTTTACACTTTCACAGCAGCGTTGCCAGGCCAGATGACTTTTTATTTTCCCGAGTACCTCTGCTAAGGCTGTGTTTGCTACCCGAGGGTTTCTCGGGATACTTGATCCAAACATTTATTTTAACCAATTCTTTGTTATTGGTTTTTGTTGTCAAACGAACTTTTTTTTAGAAATTATAAAAAAATCAAAAACAATATTTTGAGCAAAACCAAAGAATTTTGCAGTTAGAACCCTCATTAGCATTCAAGATATTCGAGTCGAAAATCATTTTTTATCAAATGTAAAGTGCATAAAGACCAATTTTTGAAAAATATGCTTTCTCCAATTTTATCGGCTACAATTTCTGAGATTTAAATTTGTTGATTCCACTACAAGGAGTACGCCAAAGTACAGGATGTTAATCTTGAGAATGCTAAAACTTTGTTTCAGTGAATTAAACACAGTATATCATCTTCATTCGAAAAAAAAAAAACAAAACATCTTAAGTCAACTTAGGACTTTTTTAGTTTTTATGTAGACACATTCTATTTTTTCCCTTCGAAACTTGTATTTGTCAAACAAAAACAAGATAAGTAAGTATAACCTACTTCATAATGCAATTAATTGTCATCCCTGCTCCTCCCCAAAATGCAACCACCCCCTTACCCTTGGCGAAAGTTAAAAATACAAAGCTCATAGTGTGGAGTTGTTTTATTTGAGGATTGAAAACGGATGCAAAAAAGAAACCAACTTTGTGTACACAAAACACATCCGCCTCTTATCTCAACCCCTTCCCCCCTTCTCTTTAACAACCAAACACCATTGCATAGTGCAAGGCGAATCTCTAAAACAACAAAGTTCCTGATGATGATGATGATGACGATGGAAATGATGATGATGGTAGATGGTAGATGGTAGGGTAGTTAACTGAACCAGAAGAAGTTAGTCGTGCAATCGGAATCTCTCTTTTTGTTTGCATTTTATTGGATGAGTACTTTCATTAAGTTTAATTGTATGTACAAAATGATGATGCTACAAGAAAAAATGTTATTTAATTTTATTTGTTTCCTTCGTTTTAACTTGAAATCTAAGACCCACAAAAATGGAAGGATTTTCATTTATGTAGGTGGTTCGGAGAAAATAAAAGTTTTAAACTAAAAATAATTGACTACGTCAGCTCAGTTAAGGAAGTATGGAATATAGGTGCATTTAAGAGGGTGATTTTTCAATGACCACTTGAAGATAAGTGCGATGATTAGCCCGTTTTGTTTGCAGAACTGAAAGTTAAGAGTTGGATTAGAGTCGGATTTCGGAGTTCCGAAAATTTGTTAACACTTCAGTTGAGTGCCTTCAAACTGGAGCTTTGAAGTTAGATTGAAGTGGCGTCTGAGGCACAGGTTGGTGTTATTATTTTTTACATTACATGGGTATGAAGTTAAGTGAAAATTGTATTATTATGAGGGTTTTTTGGAGCGTGCACTTCGTACTAAGAGCGATTTATTGTTGGCCCTATTTGTTTTCCCAAACCGATGTAGCTCTAGTTTTACAAAACAAGTGTTATTTGTTGAAACAATTTTCATTCGTGGGGGTAGTGTCCATTCTTAGGCAGATGAATTCGTTTACTAATTCGAAGTTGCTGCTGTAAATAGTGAGACTTTGTCAAGTTGTCGAATAGATGCTGTTTTATATTATTGATGGCATCTATTTGATTGTAGCCTTCTTTTTCTCCAAACCAACTTATATGTTAATGTCACCTGTTCTTCAACTAACACTGCAAAGGATTCTATAATGGCACATTGAGAGCGGCTACAATTGTACAAGCCGAGTCATTAGCATATCCCAGTAGTTGTATTGATTTCTTCTCTATTAACTCCTGATTTAGAAGACCATTTGCTCCAAGCCAAAATAAGATTCACATTCTCGATGTGCGATTTAAGAACGAATCTCTATACTTGACAGAACGCCTGAAATTGGGTTCAAGGGTTTACTGATGAGCATTCATAAAAGTGCGAGTATTATGGCTGAATAGTTTAAGGGGTGGAATGCAACTGCCTAATTCGACAGAACATTGTTTGTAAAAATATCGATAAAACAACTAAGGGCATGAAACATTGCGGCGGTGTTCTAGCGATGTAAATGTTTCGATTATAGTTCTGTCGCCTATCATTTTGAAAGCCCTTTTTTGAATTATATCCTAGAGATTTAAACATGTTTTAGGGGAACCTGCCCAGATATGCGAATTTATTTATTTAAGCTTTGGACTGATGGAAGCTTTGGAGATTATACCCAGATCAGAAGGGGTGACAAATTTCTTGCATCGTCGGAGAAATCCTAAGAACCTGGCAGCACTTTTGGCGATATCGAATATGTGATCATTCCATAAGAGGTGATCTGTAATACACATACATAGTACGAATAATTGATTATTTTCCCGGATGCAAGTGCCACTTACAGATAGTGGCATCAGGGGTGCGTTACGTTTTAACGACAAAAAAAAAGCATTGAGTTTTTGAAGCATTAAATTCTACACGGTTTTTGATTCCCCATTGGACAATGCTGTCAAGATCAGAACTTAATGAGCTTATCATACGCTGCCATTGAAGTTCCACAGTTGAAGGACAAAGATGTGAAACGAATATAAAAAGCTGAGGGTACTCTCGTCAGCGAAATAGTTTATTGGATTAGAAATGACAGACAAAAGATCATTTAAGAATAAAAGGAAGAGAGTCGAAGAGAGTCGAAGACAAAATGGAGCCCTATGGTAGCATTTTTTTTTTGGATTTCAGATTTGAAACCATCTAATACAACTTGTATTGAACGGTTAGAAAGGTGATTTCTAGTCCAACGAAGAAGAGATTCATCAATACCAAAAGCACGCATTTTCGATAAGAGAGCAAGATGCCAGACTTTATCAAATGCTTTTGAAATATCAAGTGCGATAATCTTACTTACTCCAAAACGATGTAAAGATTTGTTCCACTGTTCGGTGAGATGAACCATGAGATCACCAGTGGACCTATTGCTACGAAAGCCTCACTGTCGGTCATTAAGAAGCTTCCGTTCTTCAAGATATTTCTTAAGCTTTAAATTAATCAGCGTTTCCATGACCTTGAAAAGAAGGGATGTAAGTGTAATTGGACGATTGGATTTGTGTATGTCAAGGTCTTTCAGTACTTCAGTAAAAAAAAAGTTGTTGTTGGTAAATCCACTTGATGATTGTAGTCATAAAACGAATGAAATAGTAAGACAGTATCAAATCCAACATCCATGAGTTTCTGACAACTCTCAACCATTCCTGTGTGCGAGTACTGTTGTCAGGGATGGAAGGGACCTACAGTTTGAAGCCGAATCCGAACGGCTAATTTGAGAAAGCACTTTTCATGACAAGAATTACTCTAGGAGAATTTGTCAATTCCTCCCAAGAGGCAGTACATGTGAAAAAACTTTAGGTGGCAGGGATCGAATTCAAGACTTCTCGCATGACTGTCCAACGCACTAACAATCATGCCACGGGTACTACAAAAGGTTGCATACATTGTATGAAAAATGTATGTTATTTATGAAAGGGGATCATCAAAATATTCACTTGAATATTTTTAGGGGATATTGGAAATTTGATGATATAAATCATAAAGAATATGTAAAAGCAATGACGAAGTTTGATGGAATTTTTATAAAACTTTTTGTACAAATTTTAATATGAAGTTTTATGTCACGTTACATCAAGTGCTTCCAATTGTACAATTCTTTTATGCAAACAATGTGAAAAAAAAAACTTTTCAGATGAATTATAATGTGAAAACTTTCATACAAATTTTGAAATTGTTATAAAAATAGAAGCAAACAAATTTAAAGAATCGTAATCGTAATTTTCATAGATAATGCTATTTACTCCAAGCAAACTCTTTCATTAACTTAATTTAATGACTTTTTTAATAAATAGTGTTGCAATTTACGTTTTTTTTTAGTTTCCGATGACAATCTTGAAAAATGAAAGTATCACTAATGTATGCCTGATGTTTTATTATTTGTTTTCCAAGAAAAGTCTTACAAACATCTTATTTCAATTCGTATATTAAAATTGTATAAAACTTTTGTAGAATCTTAGGATTTTCATTGATTGATATTTCAGCTAAGAAAATTGTACAAACCAAAATGAAAATCAACTATTTTTTAATTGAGTTTTATGCCATTCAAGCTGAAACTTTAAAAAATCTACTGTTTTGAAATTCTAACGTTAACCAAAACCAATCTTCAATATTCTTAGTGCACAACTTCTTAAAATCGAGCAATTGTATTGTACTGTTTTCTTAAAAAACTTGTTTTTTTAGTCCAATTTTCGTTTTGCAATAAAATCCTGATACTTAACTTAATGAATTATTTTCTTTAACATAACAAATTTTCAAGATTTTGATTTCAAAACTTGTTAAATTTTAAGACATTATCATACAATTCCCATTTTATTATTTAATTCAATAAAACAACTGAAAAATAAGCATGTCATAAATATATCTTTCGCAACTTTTTTCTATGTCTGAATAAATTACGAAGTCCTAGTGTAAGTCCAGGGTTAACCCACGTGGCCGAAATTGATTGGAAACCGCCAAAACCAACGCTGTCTGGATTCAACTTAATTTTTGTTGCAAACCCGTAACCTTAAGATTAGAATCATAAAATGTGCAATTTTACATACAGAATATGACTGTTATTTTCATTTGATAAAAAACTTTCTTCGAAATGATGTTCTTCATACTTTGTTGCATACAAAAGATTGCATATCTATCATATTCTGTTTGTAAAATTGTAGAACATTTTTGAAAAATTCCTTTAAACCCAAAATCGAATTAATATAATCAGTGCTACTCTCAGATGGGCTCATTAATTAATCATCAGCAGACGTTTACACTAGCCACATCTCAATTTCTTTTGTAGATCGGAATCATCATCGTTGGCTGAGGGGTCAAAGTCTTCATAGCGATCTGGCACTCTTTTGAAACGTCTGGGACGTGTGGGTTTTTCAACAGTCGTTTCTTGAAAACTGCCATCTGGGTTATTATCTTCTGACATATCCAAGCACTCTGCAACTGGTGTTGATAACGGCAATACCTTTTTCACATGAGAAACATTTCTGTCGAAAAGAGAACCCGAAGTTTTGTCTTCTATGCTTGCCTTTGGTCTAGTTCTGTTCAAAACCGTAAACTCGTTAAGTTGGAAAGGAGTATCTAACTTCCTTAACGGCTCTGTTCTTTTGGCAAACACTGTGTCCCCAAACTCAATCTCAGACTCTTTAGCGTGTCGTTTAGAATCTTCACTTTCCTTACCCTTTCTTTTCTGGATAGTATCTCTATCTGCAAAGTCTGTGTTCAGTGGTGCTGTTTCCAGGTCATTTACAGATGGCATCTTGAATCTAATTGTTCTTCCACACATAAGTTCTGTGGGTGTCTTCCCTGTTGTTGCCTGCGGTGTAGTATAGTACAACATTAAATAATCATTCACATCAGCTTTAAAATTACGTCCCAGAGCATAACTTAGTTTTGAACTGTTTTGTCGCTCTATTTCACCATTGCCTTGCGGCCAGTAAGGAATAGTAAAGTTGAGAACTTGCAGTAACTTTCGAATTCTTCACTTGCAAATTGCTTTGCGTTGTCCAGTGTTATTATTCTTGGGTACCCTAATCTGTTAAAAATGTTGTCTAGTCTCCCAATAGGTGCTTTTGCTTCGATCGAGGACATAATTTCGATTTTCATATATCTGCTATAGTAGTCAATAATAGCTAATATCCACTCACTGCTTGGCAACGGTCCTAAGAAATCAATAGTAATATCACTCCAGGGCATTGTTGGAAATTCCTTCCTTTGCATTGGTAGCGGTCGAGATGGTAATCCCACTAAGCGACAACCTTCACACTGTTTTACAAACTTTTCTGCGTCCTTATCAATACCTCGCCACCAGACTCACGCAATCGTTTTTCATGTTGGTTTCTCCCGGATGGCCCTCATGTGCGTAAGCATACGTTGCCTAAGAGCATTTGGAATAACAAGTTTGTTTCCTCGGACAAGTAAATCATCAATTACACATAAATAAGACTGAAAAGGTGCGTATTGTTTTGCTTCGGCAGAATCCCCTTGACCTGACTATAAACAAATTTTACGATAATATCCATGCTGGCATCAATAAGAATTAACAATTACAACATTTCAATGAAACCTCAAAAACGCATAATTGTTTAATTTAAATTTAAAGGAAGGAAGATAGATCTGAATAAATTATTCGGTAGTATTGATGTTTTTCTCGTCTGAATACCGAATCAGTCGTAATCGAATCTAATAAATTTAAACTTGTTTACCATTCGCTATTTGCATGACTTTGTCTAGACTCATACCAAAATCGAAAACAACATTTTTTTTCAGACTTAAGGAAAGATTTATCAAGGTCACACATATAAAATCGGACTCTTTGATATCTGTTTTTATATACTACAAGTTTCATAATAATGGTCTATAAAATGGTGCTATAAATTCAATTTTTTGTCGGAAAATTATCACCAAATCTCTAATATCCCAACATCATTAAATAAGACGTTACAGATATCCTCATGTATAAGAAAATAGAAAAGTAAATAAATAAATTGATACAAAAAAAGTACAAACTTTGGAAAATTTTCTTCTTTAGGATTCAAGTTCTGTAGGCTTAGGTTCATATATTCCCTTTAAAAATTATCTACTCAATAAAAAGTTTCCTAAATTAAATGCCTACTTGAACTAAATGGCCATTATTCCATTAGTAGTTGTTGTTGGCATTTCAATTGTCCAATGTGTGGGCCGTAGTGTAAGTACAGGGTGGGTCATATTAAACTTCATTATTGCAAATGTGTTACAAACGAAAACTGTGAACTATACAGAGACGAATGAAAAAAGCATATAAATTAAAAACTATAAGATTTAAGATGAGCTTTATTCTTTAAATAAAATATTTGTAAGACGTTTATTTTACATTCCGCCAGATTTTTTTAATATTCCCTTCGTTCCAGGTCTGAAAGCAGAAGTTTTTCTAAGGTTTTCGAAACACAATAAAATCGTTCTACAGTCAGCAGAGCTTTAATTTTTAATGTTTTTTACTCGGCCCATGACACCACACTTGTATGCACATCGGTGTACTAACAGTCGGGTTGTGCCACGACAAACGTTAAAGCTGGTGCCCTAATTGTTGTTCGCTTCTTGTAAAGATGTAAATTAAAATAAAGAAAGAACTTGTCAGAATAAAAATAAAAAAACACAAATAGAAATGAACATCAAAAGTTAAAATTAACTTGAGCAAAAAAACAAATCAAAACTCATAAAATGGACAATTTTTAAGAAGAAATAGTTTAATTTATTCATCAAACCAAGATTACATTAATCATCTTACAGACAACTTAAAATTAAAATTAAGTTAATATTTAAACAAAGCAAAAAATAAATAAATAATAAATAAATTTCAATTAGTATTTAAGAAAGACTTTGTTTAAATTCAAGTCAAAGTCTATTATAGATAGAAAAACATCTAAAAATTGAGATTCTATAAAACAAAATTCATTTAACAATTGCAGCTTTTGCGTGAGTTGATAGATTCCAGTACCAGTGGAAATGAGTTCATCCCAGGAATGTTTTTGAAGAGAATACTAGTCTCGAAGACTCAACAGAAGATAATAAACATGCCACTTTAGGTTCCTGACCCTTGAATCTTTCAGTGTAGAAGATTTCAAATCCCACGTAAGATTCCGGCGTTCAACAATAGAGCGTCTGATAAGTAAGCTTTGCTATTCTATATTCCATCGAGATTTAACTTAATCTTTATGTTTTTCCAGTATCTTATTCTCAGCATTATGTATTTCTTCATGCAGTTATTAGAAGAAGACGAATTAAAATAGGTACATCAGCAACCCTGTAACCTTTCGACAGTTAGAAAACCTTTTCGGTATAACTAACTCTTCCGCATGGGTTGTAGTTAATCGCGTATCGAAAGTTTCTTTTTGTTTCTTAAGAATATTTATCTGTTTAATCATGTAGTTTATAAGTTAAAATTAGTTTTTGTTCACCTTTTTCCTGTTTTGCTCTCTAAAAGTACTGGAGAGCGCTAAGAAACGCCACCTCGGTGGTCCTAGATTCAATGAAAGAAAAATCTCTATGTGCACCTAATCGCGGTAGAGAGCGGGTAGTGCTAACGCACAAGGTGGCCGAATGGCTGACGGTATAAGCAAACAAACCAGCTGTAGTGAATTCCGGAAATAATAATCAAATACTTGTTTAAGATATTAGAAGTCAATGTCTTATTTTTAATTCACTTTTACTGGTAGTTATGATTCTTAGGTTAAGTACAATATAGGTTATGCCATATAGACAATGTGTTTCCCAAGAATGATGGATTTATCCATGATAATTTGACAGACAGCCAGATCAGCTGGACGCATTGTCAGACTTGCTAATAAATACTCAACACCAGCATTGCTGATGGTCAGGGCACGATCTTGTCCTTGCGTAGTACTAAAAACCCCCTAAGAGCAAAGGAACTGCACATGGCGGTATGAAAGTCTGGTCGACTTCTGCAACGCTTGTCAACTTGTGATTGCGGGTTCTTTATTTCCGCACAAGACCTGCCACAAAATCACCTGGGAATCTTCTGATGGTCGAATCAAAAATCAAATCGATCACTTTATAATACAGCAGAAATGGAGGAAGTCACAGTGCGATGTTTATAACGAAAAAAAGGCTGATGCAGGTTGTGATTATCACTTGCTACTGGGATCGCTTCGCTTACGAACAGCTGCTGTACAGCGTCGCTCAGAGGGTATAGCAAGGAGACCAAGATTCAACACAACCGTTCTAAATGACTCTAATGTACGCCGTAATTTCGCCACTACAGTCGGCGACAAAGCATCGAACACACAAAGTCATAGCTTATCGATAATGCTTTGTGGGCTCGAACTAAGAGAGCTTAAATGGAAGCTGGAACTGAAACTATACTATTAAGAGCAAGAGATTCCTGGATGTCCAAAGACACCTGGTACAAAATCCTATATCGAAGAACACTTAACATCAACACTTACACACTTAGAATCAATTTAGAAAGTGATTCTCAACGGAAATTGAATCCACAAAACTAGTATAGAGCATTACATAAGACAGTGCAGCGGTGTGTGAGACGCGACAAGAAGGCAAGGGTGGACAAACTTACGGAAAATGCGGAACATGCTGTAGGAAGAGGGGGCGCAAGGGAGCTGCATAAAATCACTTAGGACATTGTCGGACAGCGTAGAAGCACTAATACTAACCATCCCGCGCACTTTTGTGCGTTGCTAAATGATGACCACAATGCAGAATTGAATCCACAATTGAACAACATGAGCAGATCTTCTAGGAGTATTGACACAAGTCCCCCAACAAGTGCAGAGATAAGTAATACGATACATCTTTTAAAGAAAAACAAAGCAGCTAGAGTTGATGGTATTCCCTCAGAATTTCTAAAAGCAGACCCTGAGGCAGCTTCCCGTATTTTGCTTAAACTCGTGCGGCTGTCTGGGAGAGTGAAACTTTCCCAAGGAACTGGAAGTTCTTTCTGTTTTTTTTAAATGAATGGCAACTATTATTCTCGAGAGGATTAAGTCCAGGATCGAGTCTACCCTTAATAGGTACCAAGCGGGGTTTCGCAGTGGCCAATCGTCCGTCGACCACATCAACACCTTGCGAATCATACTCGAACAATCATCTGAGTACCAATTACCGCTATACCTAATGTTTGTAGATTTTGAGAAGGCGTTTGATCAGATCAATTGTGAATGCATCTGGAGATCGCTTATTGCGGAAGGAATCCCTGAGAAAAGTGTCGCCGTTATTAAAGAATCGTTCAACAACGCAAGGTGTTTTGAGTTGCACAATGGACAGCGTTCCGACTCTTTCGATATTCGTCAAGGAGTGAGACAAGGAGATGTCTTTTCACCAATTTTGTTTTTGCTGGCGATTAACGATGTGATAACTGCCATGGTAGGTACAAATGAAAGACACGGTATCCAATGGAGTCTGTTTGACAAGCTTAGACACATAGATTATGCTGACGATATATGTCAAATGACAAACAACACGGCAGCCTTAAATCAGATGTGTCATTCGCTGCAATTGAATGGAGAGGTGGCTGGCTAAGGATTAACACAAATAAGACGAAGTAATGACCACGGGCCAAAGTACACACAATTTATTCTAAGGCAGGATCCATAGAGGAGCTTTCGATGGCGGAACGGAACTGGATGTTAAAAGTAGAATAAACAAAGCCCGTAGTGCATTTGGAATCTTTTCTTCTGTGTGGAACTCTAGCAAAATATCGCTTCGCCCGAAGTTGAAACTCTTTGAATCCAACGTCAAATCAGTGCTGTTATAAACTTCTGAAACATGGAAATGCTCTGCCAACATCTCTGCAAACTACCAGCTTTTGTTACCCGTTGTCAGCGCTCCATTCTGAAGATCCAGTGGCCGCAAACCATATCTTACGTTGAGCTGTGGAATAGGACCGGACAGAAAAAATTGGACGTAGACATCATGCGACGATAATATAGCAAAACAATCCGTCCAATGGAATCCCCAGGTAAATAGACGCGTTGGAAGACAAAAGACAACTTAGAGGTCATCAGTTTTGAAGGAGGCTCGCTCTCAAGGTATTCAATCGTGGCCACAGCTGAGGTCAGTTCAGATGCTGTGAATTGGGATAGGTGGAATTAGATTGTTCTTGCCCTATGCTTCAGGAGGACTTAAAGTGCTGCTGTACTTGCAGCCCGACAACACATATTTTTCCTGTTTTATTTTTGATTTCTATTTTCAGCTTTCACAAGTTTTAACCAAACAAATTGACATAAAATAAAAACGTCAAGAAGGGGGTTGGTTCGTAGACTACTACATTAACATTTGGTTTTAAAGCGAGCTTGAAGCTCGTCTCAATTCTTTATATAACTGAATCGAGTTAAAGTGAGCTTGATTTAACTCGATTCCAGACGGGGATCGGAGTCGAGTCAAAAATTGTAAAGAAAAATCCTCCTGTGTTTGATTTGGTTTTACAGATAATGCATTATGGTCTTTTTATTTGCATGTTTGTGTACAAAAGCTATAGTTTTGTTTTAATCAAATTTCAAAAAAAAAACACTGCAGCAGGTATCATATTTTTTTATAGCGCTAAACTATTCAGTTTTTCATTGTTTAACACTAATCAAACTATATCACTTACACTTTATAAGAAACATCGAAACACCATTTGCATTTTAAAAAGTGCTGTCAGACTTAATCATTTTTAAATCTTCTTGTGCGGTGGAAACACCAAAAAGATTTATTTACTCTAAACTGAGATAAACCTTTGGGGGAAACACAGCAACATTTAATTATCTTTTCTATTGTTTTCTCTTGCAAAATAGGACCACTTAGTCCATTTTCATTAACAAACCTAAATAATATCAACAGTAACAGTTTAATTTTTTTTCGCCAATGAAAAACAGATTATTCCAAATGCACAACTACTCAACGAACACAGCCATCGAGATACAAATGTAATATCAGTCGTATCAACATTTGAGAACGAAATCACATAAGAACCATTCAAGACTCCTATAAATGGCAAAATCCCATCAGTAGTAAGATTCTACTTTAACTTTTATCGGTAGTATTCGTACTGCGGATGTTGTTTTTGTTATTTGTGTAAAAACTATACTATTGATAGATTTTATTTCAAAATACGGGTATTGTCAATGTTCCTTCAATTTCGATTCACCGATAGTGACGTCGGAAGCATCGGTACTTAGTTAAAAAACACGATGATTGAGGAAGTGTGGCTTCTGCTAGGTCTTTTTTACATCTGTTAAATGCAACTTCAGATTCACTTGTCCATTTGATTGGCGTTTTATCGTTTCGTCAGTTAATTTAGCCAAATCCATAAGCTCTTCATTTGAAGCTTGTGGACTTGTTTAGGTAAACGTTGTAACCACAATGATTTACGAAATTTGTTGGCGATGTAATTACATTCAAGCTCTTTGAGTTCGTTAAGAAGCCGTGATGCTGGTCTCTTATCGGCAAGATCGACATCGGAGAGTAGGTTTTTGATCTTTTGTTGTCGAAAGTGTCTCGTGCCAAAATGTAGGCATACGGATTGAAACTCGGGTAATTGTTTCTGGCGCATCTTCTAATACTGGTGCTGTAGCGTTGTTGTAGTTATTACCCAAGTAACATTTTCGGAGCCTCAGTTGTTATAGTAGTTCGATTTAAGCTTCCAAGGAGTGAACTCTGAGATTACTGCTCTATTTTTTATGCAGTTGCAGCTTCTGACATTTTCTTATTCAAAATATACTCTATATGTAAGTTTCATAACAACTTCAAGCTCTATAGCCTTATAATGCTTGTTGCTCTATTAATATGCTCTAATATAATTTAAAACACAACCTTTAACGAGCCTTACTTAATTTCGAATTCATATGCTTTAAAAAAGCATTATTTTAGAAAGACAAATGCTCTTTAGAGCCACTCATTAGCTTTTTTGTTTTTTAATAAATACTTCAAAACAGCTTATTGATCAAAAGATATAATAAGTGGATTTGTCGGGTTTCGCATAAGGATTTTTAATAATACTATTAAGTTTTTTTGTGCTCCAATTAGATGGAGGAAACAAAAATACCCCATTTTGCTCGAATGAGCTGGGTATAATTGTGAGCACTGTTTGGTTTCTATAATTTAATTCTTGTATTATTTTAAAAGACATACTGAATTTAATAACCACGACGAACAAGAAAAACTACGGCGACCGAGAAGAACCACGAGCACGACGCGACGGAATAAAAACACAATAAAAACAGATTGTGTCAAGAATTACCGTTATAGAACCTATTGCTTCAGAAGAGTTTTATATGTGTGTGCAAAAAACAGGAGTGAGCAAGAAAAAAATAGTAAATCAAAACAAAGAACGAGATGACGAAATGCAAACACAATGTTGCACAGGGTGAAACGTTTTTTATGTCTCGGATTTATTTTTGTGTTGAAGGGCCAAACATAATGAGTGTTTTTATTTATTTATGTATATTCCGGATATGAAATGCAATAGACTGGCAAAATAAATAATTCATCTAGAATATCCAGAATGGAATTAATAAACAGAATAGAATAGAAATCCGCTAATCAATAAAAATTTATTTTATAATCCAAAAATGATATTTGCTGTGTTCATCATTTTACTCACAACGGTCAGTTTTTTTTTTATTCGCACGAGTAAGTCACGCTCTGAACACTCAGTAAACGTCCTCTGAGTGAAAAAAGAAACACAACTTTGAAGCTCTGGACACTGAACACGAAGAGAAACTCAACTTTTAGTTTGACAGTTCATTCTTTGTTCAGATGTTAAAAAGAAGAACGCCTAATTATAATTGAATTTATATTTTTGATTTCAAAAATAAATTTACTTGAGAAAAATTATGAAGATATTTGGGGTAAATTCTTTCCAAACATGTCTGGAAAATTTTAAACAAACGTCAAAATTTAACCAATGGTAAACAATTTAAACACATTTCGAACACGACTTATGTAAGGGGTTTAGAAAAATGTTTTGTGATTGGTGTGGGTAGTCTTCTAGTTACACATTGAGAGGAATTCTAAACAAAAAAAGAACAAAATGTCTAATAGAAAGAAAACTTCGCATCAAACAGGGAATATTTGTTTGTAGTTATTGTTTGCGTGAAAAAGCCGTCGGCATTTTTTGTTTGTTTTTATTGAATTGAGGCACCCTATGTCCTTAATTATAAAAAATGCTCTACAACAAATCTAAAACAACAGTTTTGTAGACGTTAAGATGTATAGAAGCTCTAAAAGAGTTATTGTTTTTGTCGTATCAAAATGGCTTTTTTGGTAGAAGTTATGAAATTTCTCTGATACAATTTTTAATTTTTCATTTCAAATAATTAATAAAAAATTAATATTTTAAAGGCGCGTGGTACATTTTCGAGGTACAACAGCTATGTTTGTGATGAAAATAAAGTGGCACATAAAATCACACCTTCGCACGCTTTAATCATTATAATTTTGAGTTTTAGGATCATTATCGTATTTATTGTTATTAGAGTTAGAAGTTTTACTCTGAAAATATTTATTTACTTTCGACTCAAATAGCCTTTCAAAAAGTAAAAATATTGGCTTCAAACTTATTTTATTTTACAGAAAATATTGTTTTCGATATTCAGTGATTTTTATATAAAAATCCAACAGTCCGTTTTTTCATAAAAAATAAAATCTATAAAAAATAGTACGCAAATTTGGTAAAATTGATACTAGTACATAAAGACAAACTTTTAAGCAAGACAAATCGACAGACGGGATGGGAAGTTATCAGTGTGGGTCGCATCCCAGCCTCTTTTTAGTTCTGTTTTCGTTGTTGTCCATTTTATTAGTTTTCAACATTTTAATAACCTTGCGTGAACCGGGGTCACCAATTATGGAATTTATAAAATGACAACTGTTACAACGTTATTTATAAGTAGTAATTCATTTATTTAGTAACGTTATAATATAAAAATAAGTATAAGAAATTAAAGTAAGTATTGGTAGTATAATAGATGGGTTTAATGATGATTGTTCGGCGGTGGGACTACGACTGCGCTCGCCAAGTAATCGTCCAATAATTGTCACATCAACATTAGTGTACGTACAGTGTTGTTATAAGTTGCAAGCTGTCATAAAGGATTTCGTATACTACATTTCCTCCCACTCAAAGATATCATCAATGTGAGACCTGGAATCGAACGACAGGTCTTCGTTGTCTGTAAGAGCGTCTAGGTGTTTGCACAGCCGGAATCACCGACGGCTTGGCAGCTGCATTGTTGTCCCTTGTTTCTGTTGCTTGAGGAACAATCTTGATTACTGTCGATGAGACTGAAGGAATATTAGTATTATCAGAATTTATACTTGCCTGATTTGCTGCAGAACTTTGAAGGCCCTTATTCATGAAAAACTCATCCAAGTGATTTTCATTCGAGTGCTGAGCCCTCATCTGGTTTTGGTGTCGCTTAAGAGCTCCAAAAACTGTGGATACAAGGTATGTCATCCGCCCAAGTTGCTTTTTTACCCTACCTCGAATCCATTTTGGTCCTCTTGAGAAGTTCTTCACTAACACTAGCTGTTCGCTAACAAAACGATTAAGTCCTTTGCTGCCTTGTAGTTTGTTCTGTCGAGGGAACATCAAAGCAAGAGGAATTTTAGGCTGTCGTCCATGTAATATTTCTGCTGGTGATTTCCCGGTAACAGGATTCGGTGTCGATCGAAAAGTGCTTAAATGGTGAAGTAACGCATTATTCAAGTCTTCTCCTCCTTCCATAATCTTCTTTAATGACGTTTTAAAGGTCCTTACAAAACGTTCAGCCTCTCCATTAGAGGCAGGATGAAAAGGTGCTGACGTCAAATGTTGAATTCCATTTGAAGAACAGAATTGCTCAAACTCGTGGGACACAAACTGTCGACCATTGTCCGAGACGATTGTATCAGGTAGTCCCTCCAGCGCAAAAATACCTTTCAGAATTGAAATTGTGGCAGATGACGTTGTTGTGGACATTTTAACAACGAACGGGAACTTAGAAAATGCATCTATACAGACCAACCACATGTGTCCAAGAAATGGACCCGCAAAATCCAGGTGTATACGCTGCCATGCATGATCAGGTGACGGCCACGACGAATACCCCTTCCTTGGGCTACTGCTTGTTTCCTGACATTGTATGCATTTTGCTGCACGTTCGGTTATGGCCTTGTCTATAAATGGCCACCAGCAATATCTCCTGGATAGCTGTTTCATTCTTGTGATCCCCCAGTGTCCATCGTGGAGGAGCTTCAACACATTTGGCTGCTGCGATGCTGGAACAACGACGCGAACGTGCTCAGCCTGAAGTAAAATAATATTATTTTCTATGAGAAGAGAATATCTTCGGTCAAAATAAGGTTTCAACTGTTTATCTATAAGCTTTGATGAGTCCGGCCAGCCGTGGCGTAAAAACTTGAGTACTTTGGATAGAACGGGATCTACGGCTGTGGCACTGGCTATTTGCTTGGCATCCACTGGAAACGCTTCAATCACTTCATCAAATTGAACATGCAGACAGGAGTTTTCGCTTGCATCAAATTGCTCATCCTGGCCCATTGGTAACCGCGACAACGCGTCTGCGTTTCCATGTTTACTTGTAGGCTTGTATCTGATGCTATATTGATAACCCATCAAGAACAAAGCCCAGCGCTGCAATCTTTGAGCTGTAAAGACAGGTAAATTTTTTTCAGGGTTAAATATTGAGACCAGCGGCTTATGGTCCGTATACAAAATAAAATGTCGACCGTAAAGATACTGATTAAACTTCTGCACCCCGTATATGATAGAGAGGGCCTCCTTCTCTATCTGACTATACCGTTTTTGATGTATGTTCAAAGTTTTTGAAGCGTGTGCAATCGGCACTTCCGATCCATTGGGAAGCACGTGAGAAATGACGGCTCCTATGCCATGAGAGGATGCGTCCGTAGCCAGAATTATAGGCAAATCGTCACGAAAATGAGATAGCCTCGTTGCGTCCACCAGTTGTGATTTTAAATATTGAAATGCTGACTCTTGCTCTTTCCGCCACACAAACGCTGTATCATTCCTGCGGAGTATATTTAAAGGGGCACTGATTTGAGATAAGTTTTTAATGAATTTATTATAATAATTGACTTTCCCCATGAAAGCCTGTACATCTTTCACGTTAGTTGGACGTGGCAATTCTTTAATCGCGATAACCTTGGAATCTGAAGGTCTAATACCTGTCTCACTAATGATGTGGCCTAGAAATTCAATTTCTGTCTCCAACAAAATACATTTTTCACGCTTGCAAACCAGACCATATGACTTAAGCCTTTCAAAAATTTCGCGTAAAGTGTCCAAGAGCTCATGAGTGGTTTCGGCTGCCACAATTATATCATCAATATAGTTCCCACACTGGCGAACCCCCGCAATTACCTGTTCAACTAATCTTTGGAATATTGCCGGCGCACTAGCAACTCCAAACGGCAACCTCTGACACTGGTACAATCCCATGACTGTGTTGACGACCATAAACTCCTTCGATTCATCATCCAGCTCAACCTGGAGGTAAGCGTCCGACAGATCAATTTTTGCAAAAAATTTGCCACCTCGCACCCTGTATAACATCTCTTCTACTCTCGGTATAAGCGCATGTTCTACTTCTAACTGCGCATTTAAAGCTTTGAAGTCCCCACAGATTCGTGCTCGCCCGTCACTCTTTGGTACCACGACGACTGGTGCTGCCCAATTACTAAACTTAATTGGTTTCCAAATTCCTTCTGACACAAGGCGCTCCACTTCCTGCTTAAACGAATCCATCTGAGAAAAAGGGATTGGACGGCTTCTGAAAAACTTTGGAGACGCTTTAGATTTTAGTTGTAGATGGGCTTTAAAAGGTATGCAACGGCCTAATGATTTATCAAAAATGCTACTAAATTCATTACATAAATCATTTACCTTCGATGTTAACGTGACGTTAGATATATTATATACTACCTCTTGCTTCATATTAAGCCCAAATGAGTCTAGCCAGTCTATGCCGAGAATATTATTAGCCGCTTTAACATCAGTCACAATGAGAGGTAGCACCATTTTAATCGAGTCGTATTCCACATTGACGAATGCTTTTCCAAGCACGGGCACTGTAATGTCACCATACGCCTTAAGAACAATGCCTGCCGGCTGCAGCTGGTTACATTGCAACTGTCTAAATTGCTCTCTGCTAACCATGGAGCATGAAGCCCCAGTATCCACTAAGAAATCCATAAACCGATCATTTATTTTAAGTTTTAAAATCATTTTATTGCCTTTTCGGACTGGCTGACTTTGCAAAACATTCGTATCGTGTGCCGTTTCACTTTGATTGTCTAATTCTACCACGTTAATAAAATCGATCATGTGACTGTCCATCGTCTCAATATTTTCCATTTTCTTCGACCCGTTAACCGACTGTCTATTGCGAGAGCGATTCCTACGATAAGAATGCTTGTTTCTTTTTTTATTTCTACTACCCGTTAAACAAACTGAGGCGATATGACCAGTACCGTTGCAACTATAACAGTCCGCATTACGAAATTTACAACTGTCTCTATTGTGGCTTACCCCACACCGCGGACACGATTTAATTGACTCCGTTATTTGACCGCTACTTTTCCCTCTACCTTCACTCATCGGACGATTTTTACGCGTTTTATTTGCGTCTATACGAAAAATTTCTTGCTGTTGAGTACTTTGCCCTTTTACATTTTTAAGCACACTTACTGTGTTTTTCGTGGCTTCATAAGATTCTGCTATCAAAAGTACATCTTCCAGAGTAGGGTTTGGCTTTTGGAGAGCTGCCGTACGGACAGCATCGTGGGGAGTATTGATGACTATCGTATCCCGCAGCAGTTCATCAACAAATTCTTGCTTGCATTCTGGTTTGGAACAGATATACTTACAATTGCGGGATAAGCCACGTAGCTCAGCTACCCAATCTGCATAGCTTTGGCCTTCCCCCATTTTCGCCTGAAAAAACTCATATCGAGCTGCCAATATGTGAACGTTGCGTTTAAAATGTTCAGACAATTTATCTGTGATAACCTTAAATGACAGATCCTCTAATTTGTCCCCAAGTAATTTTTGTGCCAATTCAAAAATCTCAGAACCTACCCATGAAAGAAGGAACGCCCTTTTTTGCTGGTCTTCCTCTACCGAATATGCCGAAAAATGTTGCTCTAGTTGCTTCAAATATGATTCCCAGTGATGCTTCTCTTTCTGGTATTGATGAAAAGGTGGAGGCGCAGGTGTATTTGATGCAAGTCTACCCGAGCCATCCATAACCATTCCTGGCTTCGTCATTTTTTCCATCCATTCTCTTTGACTGATCATTAAAGACTTCAGAAAATTTTCCTGTTGTCTGAGTAGCTCCTTTAACTCCGCTGCTTCCATAGCTTACACACAAATTTCAGCAGAAAACTGAACTGACACGTGGAAAGAAAGTAAAGAAACCCAAATTAATTATGTTGGAGTGAAGGTATACAATTTTGCGTATCGATATTATTTATATCGCGTAGTTCGATTTTTTTTTGTATTAAAAAAAATGTGTTTCTCGTCGCCAAAATGTTACAACGTTATTAATAAGTAGTAATTCATTTATTTAGTAACGTTATAATATAAAAATAAGTATAAGAAATTAAAGTAAGTATTGGTAGTATAATAGATGGGTTTAATGATGATTGTTCGGCGGTGGGACTACGACTGCGCTCGCCAAGTAATCGTCCAATAATTGTCACATCAACATTAGTGTACGTACAGTGTTGTTATAAGTTGCAAGCTGTCATAAAGGATTTCGTATACTACAACAACCAATTGACACTCTTTTTCTTTAAATGTATAAAATTTATTAATTAACCTTAACTTACAAAAATGTTGTTGCACGAGGTGTAAGCAGAACAATAAAGGAGGAAGTTTATCGCTGAGCCATCCCTATTTATATCATTCGTACTTTTTCATTAAAGGAAATAAAAGAAGAAGTGTAAGACTTAGCGAAATGTGTAATGTACAAGTACAAATAGAACCGAATCGCCACAACATTATTTCTAAAATGCACTTTTACAGCAAATGCTCAATATTTCTCCTTTCAAGAAACTATACATGGGATAAGTTTGGCCCACCCTGTATGCATCGACAATCTTTATCACAAAATCGACTTTGAACAGAATATAGGTTTAAGTAATGGTAATGTGTTTTGTGTGACAGTAATACGACGTGTATCAAATAACTGCCAAAACTCAATTATCCCACTTTTATATTGTATTTTATTGTTGTGTACCTTTGTCCATTTACAACAAATGTTGTATTATTATTCTTTTTATTTTCGTGTAACTCGGTAATTCCATTAGGAACTTTATGCCTCTAACTTGATTTATCGATTTATTATTGCTACAAGGCTCAATAAGATACCTTCCCTTTCACTATGCCTTTTTTCTTTTTGTTCCGATTTTGGTGAATATGGGTGGATATGGTTGTCCATTAAAATAAGAAACCCTGTTTCAATATTGGAAATTCAGTCAATTGTGGGTATATTTCATTTCCTTTGAGAAAAGAAAACTTCGACGCCTCTACCTTAACCAAAAAACAACAATCAGCCTTCATTGTGAATCACATTTAATCACTTAAAATGCAAGATACAAATCATCAAATCATATTTCCTCGTATTCTATTTTCATCCATCCATCCATCCTTTTATTCAAACTAAGGTTATCCTGCCCTGCATGTTTTTATGCTTAATCTTTTTTAGGGTTTTTTTTTTTAAAATAAATTTGTACTTTAGAATCTAACCTTGTGATAATTTGGAACAAAATTATGAAAAGCTTCTTTTTATCCTTTCGCCCACATGACACCAAATGAAATGTCAAAAAGAGTGGATTTATTTTGATGAAATGGACGAACTTGGAAAATTATGTTTTAACAAAATTCTTTCATGAAAGTTGGCTTTGATTATCATGGCCGATATATGTAAAAAGTTGTCATTCAATGGGAAATCCCAAAATTAATTTAATTATTGTTATTTACAGGAATATATTCATTTGTAAGGGACTTCTTAATGAAAAGAGTATTTTTAATTTATGAATTTGGGGATTTGGTAAAGTATAAAATATCAGATTTCATACAGAATATATTGTCAGAGAAGGGTTAAATATTGTCATAAGGTTTTAATGACAAGTTTTGCCTGTAAGGCCTTCCTTATATTGATTAAAACAACTATTCTTCTCTATTAGAACAACCCACGACTGATCAGACAAGACTAACAAAATATTGGTCCAGTAGTTGAATCAGCTGACTTAAAATAATATTATCACCGAAGGAATAGTGCCACGTTTCATCTTGTCCTATCAACTAATGCAGAACTGACGCATCTATCAAACCCAAAGAAAACTCATGGTTTTGATTCCAGCTGTTATAAGAGGTTATAAGGATCAGAGATTTAAGTTTCACAAGCTCCCAAAAAATCTATAAGGGTCGTATTTGACCTAATTTTTTCATAGCCAAAAGTAACACAAGAAAAATACTACAATGTCCCAAAGGTTGCGCACACTCTTTACAAATGACCAGAAATTCTTACTACAGTAAGTTGCGAACACTTCGTCATCGTAGTGACTCTCCTATTGAAAAAACGTGACTTTGGTATTGACGAATCTCTTCTTTCTTGGGCTAGTAATGACCTTTCGGACCGTTTAATTCAACTGGTATTGAACGGGTTTAATTCTAATATGGAATGGGAGAAAGATCATTCAGGTCATTAAAAAATTCATCTTCCGATCAGTCTGTGTGTTAAATGGCATAGCGCGGGACTGTGTCACAGATAATAAAAAGTATCCTCATGAACATCCTCATCATCAAAGCCTCTGCATAAGTCGTCTTTCTTATTGTCATAACCCAATAGATTGTGCCCTGTGGTAACGTAACACTAACGAGAAGAGAGAGATTTTTTTTGTTGTGTTCTGCTTGTAGAACAGGTATCAAGTGAGTTCCATATCTAGCTAGGTAAAATATTTTACCTGTTTTAGATGGGATGAGTCGATGTTGAAATGGTAGCCATGTGCATTTAAGAGGACACAATAGTCCACAGGTTTTTCTATAAAACCCACTTCTGTCTATCAACTCCTACTCTCACTTCCACGTAGTGATTATCGGATGCCTAGTACCTTAACTAAAAATTGGGTTCCAACCTCAGCGGAAAGTTGTTGGGGGTAGAAACCGAGAGAGGGGGGGAGGTGTTGCCACTAAGGCACCTCTTCTTATGCAAACGGCAGCGGAGGAATTCCCGAAATAGAATTAACGGTGGCGTCTACAATTCTAGTAAAGTTGAACTACTTAGTGAACACCTTACTTATTCGGAGCCCAGGCCTATAATCCTCCTTTTATCCGCCTCCCCGTCCTTGATGTTATGCTACGGATCTGGCATTCCAGGTTGGGGGTTGTGCCGTCAGAGGGACTTCCTTACCAAGTAAAAATCTCCTAATTTCGAAGCACCAACAATACTCGGATACGGACGGATTTATTGTTGACAACCCAAGCAAATGAAATAAAGGCAAAGAACTTCTGATCTGTACACGGAATGTTAGGTCCCTTAACAGACCACGTGCGGCCGAAGAAATAGCGGAGGCCCTAGACCACTATAAAGCAGACATCACCGCCATCCCCAGGAAATACGATGCGTTGAACCGGGCAAAAAGAGGATGACTGCTACCGAGAAAAACAACAGCCCTTATTTTTATGCGGCTTTGTCGGAGCCAGACTTAGGCAAAAAGCCTTGAGCTATAGGTGCATCAACGAGCGCCTCATGACCATACGCAACGAGGCTAAATTCGGCAACATTAGCCTGATATGCGCACAGGCCCCCACAGAAGAGAAGCGAACGAGCGCCTCATGACCATACGCAACGAGGCTAAATTCGGCAACATTAGCCTGATATGCGCACAGGCCCCCACAGAAGAGAAGGATGACAACACCAAGGATATGTTCTTCGAGCTCTTACACAAAACATATGAGCTGTGTCCTATGATATTAAAATAGTCCTGGGCATTTTAATGCCAAGCTAGGAAGGAAAGACACCTTTGGTGGAATAATCGGGAAGAACAGCCTTCACTACAACACATCCGACAAAATATTCAGGCTCATAGGTTTTTCTGCGGGGCGAAACGTCATGGTTGCCAAAACGCGTTTTATACAAGGCGACATCCACAAAATAACTTGAAGTTCTCCATATCAATCTACTGTCAACCATATTGCTATCGACGCTAGACACGCTTCCAGCATCAATGATGTATGAACATTCGGAGGAGCTAACATCGACTCGGACCACTACCTCGTTGTAGCCAAGGTAGCATTTCGGATTTCCAGCATCAAGGCATGCTGGGAGAAGGTACAACGTCGAATGGCTACAATCGCCAGAGATCGCCAAATCCTTTTCCGACCGAGTTACAAGTAACCTCTCTCGAAGTTCTTTGCCGCCAACACAATATATCGAAACAAAGTGGCAACATTGCCAAAATGCAATCAGAGAACCCGCCTCTAGCGTGCTGGGCTTCAAGTAACGACCAACAAGGAACCCCTGGTTTGATGAGGAATGTCGCAGGCAAATGCAGCCAAACAACAGGCCCCCAAAGCGGCGCTGCATAAAAGGACGAACGAGAGCTCTATGAGAAAAAGAGGGGAGAGGAACACCAAATTCTCAGAAGGAAAAAAAGAGGGCATGAAATGCGTGCGGTCGAAGATGTTGAGAGGTTTAAATGTCAATGCTGAGGATATGGAACGACCACTTCTGCAGACTGTATAACGGCGATGAAGAACTGAATTCCGCTGTCAGGCAGGATGACCCATTCGATATAGACGACGAAAGCCAACAATCCCGTCCTCCCGACTTAGACGAAGTTAAGATTGCCATATCTAAGTTGAAGTCTAATAAAGCCCCTGGAGCGGATGGCTTGAATGCCGAGCTCTTTAAAGCAGCTGGGGATAAGCTGGTTAGGAGCATGCACCAACTTATCTGTAAGATATGGTCGGAAGAAAACATGCCCGATGAATGGAACCTCAGTATTGTTTGCCCGATCCTGAAAAAAGGCGATCCTCTAAACTGCACGAAATATAGAGGAATCAGTCTACTTAACATCGCCTATAAAATCTTCTCTGCCGTAATATGTGCACGTCATATGATGAAATATGTCCACAGTTGATCAAATATTCACATTACGGCAGATGCTGGAAAAAAACTCAAGAACACCAAATCGACACCCACCATCTTTTCATCGATTTCAAGGCCGCATATGACAGCATCTCCAGGGACGAGCAGTATAAAGCTATGTCTAGTTTTGGCATCCCTGGCAAACTCGTCCATTTGTGCAGGATGACCATGGAGAATTCACGCTGCTCTATAAAGGTTGGAAACAACTTTACAGAACCTTTCGATGTCAAAAAAGGTTTTAAACAAGGTGAACTCTTGCTAACCGCTGTTTCTTTGGGCTAAGAAAGCAATTGAGTTTTAAGGCCCTCTCTCTAATCACTAACTTGTAAATTGTTTAGCCTTTAACAAGAAATTGTTTAAAACTTTGCTATTTTTCTTAGCCGACTATAAATTATAAGATTAAAAAATAAAATAAATCGGGTGGCGCAACAGTCCCTTGAGAACCTTAACTACAAGAAATTTCTTAACTACAAGAAATTTCATTTAGTTTCAATTAACAACCGAAGTCGAGTCCAACCGTAAATTGCTTTATTTTTAAATTCATATTTGCATTGTTTTTGGTAATTTGAAATGCCTCATAAAATATTTAATCAATTGAGTAAAATAAAAACGAATAATAATTTAATTTGCAAATAAAAATAAAAAGAAAAAATTCAATAATGTGAATATAAATGTTTTCATGTGTAGTTAGTTTTTCAATTCTGCAATATTAAAAACATTAAAATCAAATCAATATTTATTTTTTATTTATAAATAGGACGAAAATGAAAATAAATTTATTTACAAACATATCAATCTACCTTACCTACATATGTACATATGTAGATACTTTACAGGTATGTAAATACGATTTTTTGTTTAATTATGAAATGTTTTTATTTTATTTATTAATTTATAGATTTTTAAGCTTCCGGAAAATGATTACATACCCATACCCTGCCCTGCCATACCCAGTCAACCCTTGCAGCAGATGGAATCGTTCTGTTGATGGAGCTCTTAAATCAATTAATTACTTCGATAGCTATTGAAGTCAAGTTTTCGCATTTATGTTCGATATACGAGTAGGTTGATAAAAGTTATATAAATAAACGGTCGTTTATTACATTTATCAGACGTAAACTTTTCGACATATGTATGTATATATTTGAATTTTATATATTGAAGTGCATCAAATATTGCAATTTTTGTATTTGGAACAAAATCTGGAAAATTCTCAAACATTTCTATAAATAAATCGCAAATATCATAAAAGCTTTATTTGGTAATAATGTGCCTCGAGTTTGCTTAAAAGGGCCGAGTAAATACAGAATTTAAGTTCTATTTGAAAACTAAAACCCAAAAAGAGGCTTGGGATGCGACCCACACTGATAACTTCCCATCCCGTCTGTCGATTTGATTTGCTTAAATGTTTGTAGGTTTTCGTGTTGGGTTAAAAACGCTGTTAGTTGAATTATTCTGAAGAAATTTAAAATACTTACTTACTTACTTACTTACTTAAGGTGGCGCTACAGTCCTGTGTGAACTAGGGCCTCACCCAATAAACTTCTCCATCTAGCTCGGTCCCTAGCTAGATGTCTTCAGTTTCGCGCTCTAAGTTGGGTGAGGTCACCTTCCACTTGTGCGTGCCACCTGATCCGCGGTCTTCCTCTACTGCGCTGTCCTGTGGGTGCGGATTCGAAGACTTTCCGGGCCGGAGCATTGGTGTCCATGCGCTCTACGTGACCCAGCCATCTTAGTCGTTGGACTTTTACCCTTCTGGCTAAGTCTACGTTGCTGTACGCTGTCGTTCCATCTTCTCCTCCACTTCCCTTCGATACATACGGGACCGTAGATCACACGAAGAACTTTTTGTTAAAATTATGTAAAATTTTAATATGGCAACATAATCTATTTGAATTATTGCATTGTTTCAATTCCAATATTCTTTTGCTCAGAACTTCTCAATGTATTCTTAATAACTTAATGTATTCTATTTTCATTATGTTTTACTCTCTCAATAAATCTCTTCTTGAACAGACGTGTGGTGTGCATTAATTATTATATTCTAACAGGTTATGGGCCCAGGGCAAACCTTAAGTTAATTTCTGCTAAATAATTAATTGATTATTTTCTTGCATTTTTTTTTTTTGTTTGTATTAATTAATTTTGCAAAATTGAAATGAGTGCCGCTGGTTTATACTCCATTGAAAAACTGGACGACTCTAACTATGCATCGTGGTCGGTTCACATGAAGAGCGTTTTGGTACATTCAGACTTATGGGGTATAACAAGTGGAAAACTTATAAAAGGTGAGGCTGCTAGTGCGACAGAATCTGCAGCGTTTGATGCAAAAGACGAGAAGGCTCTAGCAAGCATCATGCTTTGTATAAAACCTTCGCAAATAAACCACGTGCGGCACTGCTTAACCTCAACTATGGCTTGGAATAAATTAAAAGAAATTTACCAACCATGTGGTCCTGCGCGTAAGATCTCGTTGTTTAAAAGGCTTATGCACCTAAGTTTGTCTGAGGGTGCTAGTATGTCTGAGCACATTAATGAGTTCTTTGAAACGATAGAGAAGCTGGCTGAAATAAGTGTTACTGTGCCTGAGGAGATGATGGTTATAATTTTGCTTTCTAGTTTGCCAGATTCGTTTGAGAGTTTTGTGGTAGCCATCGAGACACGTGACACACTTCCAGCTCTAAATGTGCTCAAGGTAAAATTGCTTGAGGAAGGAGCTAGAAGGCTAGAAAGAGGAGGTAAGGTAGCAGAAGCTGGAGAGAGTCAACAAGCATTTGTTGCTCGTGTGAATGCTAAAAGGTGTTCCAAATTTAAAAATAGTGGTGAAAGCGATAGTAGTCTTGGAAGTAGCTTGGTCGGCAGCGGCGGTGGCAGTAGGGGAAAGAGACGAGTAAATGGCAAATGTTATAGATGCGGTCGTCGGGGTCACTTTGCTTCTCATTGTAAGGATCCAAAAAAGGACGCAAATGAGCACTCGTTTTCAATTCTTGCTTCTGCTTCAAATAATACATTAGATAAGGAATCTTGGTGTATTGACAGTGGAGCTACGTCCCATTTATGCTGTGATCGCAATTTGTTCCTTTCATATTGGGAGGGAAAAGAAAAAATTATGTTAGCGGGAGATAATTTCATAGAAGCTGAAGGTAGAGGTGATGTTTCTGTTACATGCAACGGCCTAGCTGTAACCCTTAAAAACGTCCTGCACGTGCCAACAATTCAGGGAAATTTTATCTCCGTTAGCAGAGCAGTTGATAATGGGCTAGCAGTAGTTTTTGATGGAGAGTCTGCAATTATAAGAAACCACAATGGTGATGTCGTCATGAAGGCAGTTATGCGCGATGGATTGTTTTTATTGAAGGCTGATTCGCATAAATTCATGATAGCTAAAGGCCAAATGGATGATGCAATCGAGTGGCATAATCGATACGGACACTTGAACTTCCAAAGCCTTAAAGAAATGTCAGCCAAGAAATTAGTGCATGGGCTTAAAATCAGAGATGTGCCATACAAGAACGAGTGTGTGACTTGTGCAAAGAGCAAAATATGTGTAAAGCCGTTTCCAAGTGCAACAACCAGCCGATCCCATGATCTATTAGAGATTGTGCACAGCGATGTCTGTGGTCCAATGAACAAAAATTCGATTGGAGGTTCTCGATATTTTGTCACATTTATTGATGATATGTCTCGCTTCATTTTTGTGTACTTTGTCAAATCTAAAGATGAAGTATTTGGCGTTTTTAAGTCTTTCAAGGCATTGGTAGAGAAGCAGACAGGTAGGCAGACCAAAATTCTGCGTAGTGACAATGGGGGCGAGTACCTTTCGAGGGAATTTGGTACATTTCTGGATGCAGAGGGTATAAAGCGTGAACTGACTGTGCCACATACTCCTCAACAGAACGGTGTAGCTGAACGCGCTAATCGAACTTTGGTCGAGATGGCCAGAAGCATGATTGTGCACAGTGGACTTGATGAAGCTTTTTGGGCGGAGGCAGTCGCAGCTGCAGCATACTTACGCAACCGATCTGCAACAAAGTCCCTTGTTGATAAAACTCCGTATGAAGTGTGGACTAGCAAAAAGCCAACAGTATCCCATCTTAAAGTTTTTGGTAGTTTAGCCATTGCTGTCGATAAAACGCAAAGTAAGAAATTTCAATCTAAAGGTAAAGAGCTGATAATGGTTGGCTACTCCGACACATCCAAGGCTTACCGGTTGTATAACCCCGCATCAAAAAGAGTGATTGTCAGCAGGGATGTCATATTCATGGAACATTCGTATGTCGGTTCCAAAGATGCAGTGTTTGACATAATTACGTATGACGCTGGTCAAGTTGAATGTTTGGGTACGAAAAATGAACTGGATATTGGCCGAAAAGAAATAAGTTCAGAAAAACGTAGACGTGAGCAGGAGGATGACAGTTCGAATGATGACTGTGAGAAAGTTGTCAAATTCTGTAGTGGCAGACCTAGACTCATACGTACAGGAAGGCGTGGCCGTCCAAGAAAAGAACGTCATGTCTTGAATCTGTTGGAGGAAGATGACGCTTTTATTCCACAGAGTGTCGAAGAGGCTGTAAGTAGCAGGGATTCTAAGCAATGGCAAGCATCGATGCAGAAGGAGTATGACTGTTTGGTGAAGAATGGCACATGGTCGTTAGTTGAGTTACCAGCTGGGCAGAAACTCGTTGGCTGCAAATGGGTGTTCAACATAAAGAGGAATGCCGATGGTAGCATTCATAAGTATAAATCACGTTTGGTCGCAAAAGGTTGTAGCCAGCAGTTTGGTGTTAATTTTACTGAAACCTTTTCACCTGTTGTAAGGTATGCAACCATTCGTATGATTATTGCATTGGCTTGTGAACATAATCTGCATCTACACCAATTGGACGTGTCATCAGCCTACTTGAACAGTGATCTCCATGACACTGTTTATATGAAGCAGCCGGAGCCGTTTGTCAACAAAGAGTTTCCAAAAAGAGTACTGAAACTCAACAAAGCACTGTATGGGCTAAAACAGAGTGGGCGAGAATGGAACGAAAAGTTAGATTCCGTTCTGAAGAAGATTGGTTTTTCACCGTGCGTCAGTGAGCCGTGTGTGTACACAAAAAATCATAAAGGTAATTTTAATATTATCGGTGTATATGTTGATGATCTCATTCTAGCTAGCTCAGAATTGCATGAGCTTACTGCGATTAAAGCTCAAATATCGAATGAATTCGAAGTCGTAGATGGAGGTAAGCTGGAATATTTCTTGGGTATGGAAATACAGCGCGAGGGCGACACTGGTGCTGTTACTGTTTGTCAGCAGCAGTACATAAATAACCTCCTGAATCAGTATGGTATGGACAATTGCAGGCCAGTATCAACTCCATTGGACGCAGGTTTCCAAGTCCATTGTTCCAATGAAAGCTGTAAAAGGGTCAATCAAACTGAGTATCAATCCATCATTGGTGCCCTCATGTACCTTGCAATTTCGGCTCGACCTGATATACTTCATTCTGTATGTAAACTGTCTCAGCGCAATATGGATCCACATTCCGAACACGAAGCTGGTGTTTGGCATATCCTACGGTATCTTAAAAAGACAATTGACCTGAAGCTGCATTACAGTAAGACGGGACAACCTATTGAATGCTTCGTCGACGCAGACTGGGGAGGCGATGCTAGCGACAGAAAATCATATACTGGCTGTTCCTTTGTCGCTGCAGGAAGTGTGTTTTCGTGGGAGTCGAAAAAACAAAATCTGGTTGCACTCTCCAGCACAGAGGCAGAATACGTCGCACTCTCGACTGCAGCGAAGGAAGCTGTTTACATCAAAAAGTTGATCACCGAAATTGGTTTTGGTATCAAATCTCCGATTGTTCTTAACAGCGATAACCAGAGTGCTCAGCATTTGGTAAAAAATCCTATTTATCATGCTCGCAGCAAACACATCGACATCAAGTATCATCATATTCGTGAGTTGTATAAAAACAATGAAATTACATTAAATTATGTTAATACTAATGAAATGATGTCAGATATTCTTACAAAAAATTTGCCTAAAGTGAAACATTGTAAATTTACCCAAGCTATGGGATTATATTAATCTTTATTTACTTTGTTCATATTTTTTTTTTTTTCAAATACATTTAGTTGAGAAGGAGTGTTAAAATTATGTAAAATTTTAATATGGCAACATAATCTATTTGAATTATTGCATTGTTTCAATTCCAATATTCTTTTGCTCAGAACTTCTCAATGTATTCTTAATAACTTAATGTATTCTATTTTCATTATGTTTTACTCTCTCAATAAATCTCTTCTTGAACAGACGTGTGGTGTGCATTAATTATTATATTCTAACACTTTTCTCTCGAAGCGACCTAAGGTTCTTTCATCCGCTTTTGTCGTAGTCCATGCTTCTGCACCGTATAGCAGGACGGGATGATAAGGGTCTTATATAGGGACACTTTGGTCCCTCGAGAGAGGACTTTACCAATCAATTACTTTCTTAGTCCAAAGAAACAGCGGTTAGCAAGAGTTATTCTGCGTTTGATCCTAGCGCTGGTGTTGTTCTCTGCGTTTACAGCGGAGCCTAGGTAGACGAAGTCCTTGACTACCTCAAAGTTACGTCTGTCGATGGTGACGTTTTAACCAAGACGTCGGTGTTGTATGTCCTTTCTAGACGACAGCATGTACTTTGTTTACCCTCATTAACCGTTAAACCCATTTTTGCGGCCTCTGACTCAATACTCACAAAAGCCCCATTGACATCACGCTGAGTTCTTCCGATTATGTCAATATCATCAGCATATGCCAGTAATTGGACAGACTTTTGAAAGATAGTACCTCTAGTGTTGACGTGTGAGCTCTGCACTATTCTTTCAAGCACGATGTTAAAAAAATCGCATGACAGCGCATCACCTTGCCTAAAACCTTTTTTGACATCAAAAGGTTCTGTTAAGTTGTTTCGAACCTTTATGGAGCAGCATGAATTCTCCATGGTCATCCTGCACAAACGGACGAGTTTGGCAGGTATGCCAAAACTAGACAGCTCGTCCCTGTAGATGCTGTCATATGCGGCCTTGAAATCGATGAATAGATGGTTGGTGTCAATTTGGTGTTCTTGGGGTTTTTCCGGGATCTGCCGTAATGTGAATATTTGATCAACTGTGGACTTTCCTAGTCTAAAACCACACTGATAAGGACCTTTCAGGTTGTTGACGATGGGTTTTAGACGTTCACATATTACGGCAGGGAAGATTTTATAGGCGATGTTAAGTAGACTGATTCCTCTATAGTTGGTGCAGTTTAGAGGGTCTCCTTTTTTTTCGGGCAAACAATACTGAGGTTCCATTCATCGGGCATGCTTTCTTCCAACCATATCTTGCAGATAAGTTGGTGCATGCTCCTAACCAATTTATCTCTGCTGCTTTAAAGAGCTCGGCATTCAAGCCATCCACTCCAGCGGCTTTATTAGACTTCAACTTAGATATGGCAATCTTTACTTCGTCTAAGTCGGGAGGACGGGATTGTTGGCTTTCGTCGTCTATATTGAATGGATACAAAGAAATAGTTTAGTTTAAAATCTAGTTTTGTTAAATAGAGTAAAGAAATAGTTTAGTTTAAAAAACTAGTTTTGTTAAATAGAGTAAGTAACAAATTCATTTATTTACATATACATATATTCTTTAAAAATCAGATTTATAATTTTTTGAAATGATAAGCTATGGCATAGCAGTCATCCTGGTTAGAAAGTTGTAGTTATAAAATTAGCTTCCTCTATATCATATATGAACAGCGAAAACAACAAGGCACTGAATGGACAACCTTGTTTTACTCCGGTCCATGTTTCGAACCATTCTAAAAATATCTTCTCATCCCAGACTTTGTATAGTTCTAGCATACATCGCTTTAATTACTTTCAAAAACCTCGACAATTGTGAGAGCTTATAGAAGAGCGCGAATCTGTTTTGAAGGTAAACAAGTTAAATAATTTTGGACAGGATCCAAAAAAGAGCTTTAAAAATGAAAGGCGATAGAACTATAACCGAAACAATTACGTCACTTGCCAAAATGTTTCATGCCTTTCGTTGTTCTACCGATATTTTTATAAACAGTGTTCTGTCGAATTAGCCAGTTGCATTCCCCCCCCCCTCAAACAATTCAGCCGTAATACTCATACTTCTAGGAATGCACATCCGTTTAACCTTGAGCTCAATTTCGGACGTACTGTCAAGTATAGAGATTCTTTTTTTAACCGCACATCAAGAATGTGGAATGCTTTACCCAGCTCTGTTTTTCCCTATCATTTTGGTATTTAAAACTTTAAGACCAATGTGCATCGGTATCTCTTCTTTAATCCTTCCCTATTTTCCTAAAGCTCGCACTGTGTATAAACTTTAAACATGTTAAGGGTATAAATAACCCCTTGAATGCCCGTTTATCATTAAAAAAAGCAGCTTTGAAGTCCACAAAGAAAGGATACACTTTTTTGTTCCTTGCTTCAAAAGCTTTTATGATTGATAAAAGAATGAAGATCTGGTCCATTCTTGAAAAGTTTTTTCTAAATCAGGCCTGGAGATGCGACAGAACGTTTTTCCTTTCGACCCATTTTTCAAGTCTTTCAACTAGTATACCGCAGAATATTTTTGGTAACACCCAGGAACCCTTTTTGTGCATTGGAGGTTTGTTAAATAGATTTGTAGTCGAAAACAAATATTTAACGATTTCAGTAGCGTTTCTTAAATTTTTACAAATTGGATGAATGAAATCAATTTGAGAGACATCAAGAACCGAACATGAATATTTACCAAATTTTTTGTAGATCTTATTTTTTTATGAAAAAAACAGACTGTTGGATTTTTATAAAAAAAAAAAACTGAATATCGAAAACAATATTTTCTGTGAAATAAAAAAGTTTGAAGCCAATATTTTTAATTTTTGAATAGCTTTTTGAGTCTAAAGTAAATTTTTAGCAGGTTTTAGTATTGTTTTTGTTTAGGTTACTATTTTTTGTAAAAAAGCTTTCAATTAGATTTTTCTCAAAATTTAACTGAATGGGGACAACAATACTTTTTTAAAAGATAAAAGTAGTTTAAAGCCAATTTCTCAAAGTTTTGAAAAGTTATTTGAGTCGAAATTCAATTTTTGCCAACTTTAAGTATCTATTATCTCAAATTTTTGAAAAAATATTTGAGTGGAAATTCGATGTATTTAGGTTTTTATTTTTGCTTTTTCTCAAAAATTTACCAGAAGTTAAAAACGTTTTTTTTTCATTGCACAAAATTAATTTGAAGATGAAATCATTTTTATTCGTAAGATTTTTTAGTTTTTTCGATTTATAAAATCCGTTAATTGGATTTTTTTGAAAAAAAAAATTACTGGTTTGGTATCACGTTACAACATATTACTTACAATTTAATTTAAGTCCGTGGCGTTTTTGGTTCGTGAAATATTAAGGATTAACCAAATTTTTGTTCACCCTCGAAAAAACGGCGCGAACGTACGGACATACGAACGTGCGTACACACGCACAAGTCGAGAAATGTCAAAATTTTCAATTTAACAAATCAGACCCATTAAAATAACTTCCTAGAGAAGTTAATAAAATCTACAAAAATAGTAAGCAAATTTGGTAAAAATTGATGTTTGGTTCTCGATATCTCTCAAATTAATTCCATTCATCTAATTTGTATTTGTTTATATTATAAGAAATAAAATAAGAAAAATACAAAAAATAAGAAATACAAAACTAGAAAACCTAAAAACTTTTAAGCAAAGCAAATCGACAGACGATCCCAGCCTTTTTTAGGTTTAAAACAGCTTTTAAAGTGTGTAAAAAACACCAAGTGTATATCTTTTTTGAAAAAAGAACTAGGAAAAATAGGAAGGAAAAATGTACATAAATAAGGAAGATGTAAAACGTAGGTCCCGTAATTCTGGGTTAACACATGTACCTGCTCTTGTTTTTTTAACACTATGCATTCAAATTTCGTTTAGGCTTTCATTGTTTCTCAATTCCTAATTATCTTACCAACAAAATTAAGATATTTTTTAAAGAATCAATGAATATTTATTTTATTGTAAAGAAGGAATTTAAAAATCTCATTGTTTAGTTCTTAGTTGTGGATCATTTGTTAAAATCTTATGTTTTACCTGACCCCAAACAAATAAGTCTGAAGATGTTACATCACGAGATCTCGGTTTCCAAATAATATGATAACATCTTCGACAAATAACACGGCCAGAAAACTTATTTAATAAGATTGCGATAGTGTTATTGCTTCTGTGGCATGTCACGCTACTTATTAAAAATAAAATTGGTTTAAATCATCATCTTTCAACTGCAGCTATGAAAAATCATTAATCAAAACTTGTAGCTTATTTGCGCAATTCGTTGAATCAAAGTGATACCAGCCACAATGTAATCTTACGATATGTAAAGAACCTGAGAAAGTTGGTTCAATATTTGAAATCAAAGGGTCTGGTCTGTCACTACTGTCTATTTATACAGGAACAATCTCAGCCAATTTTTGACCTCCTCTAACAACAGAACCAATTAAACCAGGAACTTACTAAGATATTCCACGATATGGACCCTACAAAATTACAATTACGTAGCCAAAAGAGTTTCTAATATATAGCACCTTTAAAATTCGTTACTGCCAGACTCGACATTTTGAAGCACTTCTCTACATAGTAACATCTTGAAATTTCGCACAAAGGTAAGTCTTTTTGTGCAAGGAAATGAAAAAATCGAAAATTTTCGAATTTTCTTTAGGGGCGTGGCATACACCAATAAAAATATTATAAATAGTAGAATATAGAAATTAATAAGCAGAGTGGAAGGAGTCGATGTGTATACAAAAACAAAAATCGGAAATATGGAGTAATACACCAAGGGGCGTGTCATCCACCCCCGTCATATATCAAAGATCACTTATGGTGCTTGTATAGAATGATGAAATTAACCAGTGTGGAGGGATTTACGTGTATTCAGAGGCTGAAATAAAATCACTGAGAGGGTACTCTCAGGTAGATACTGGCTAAGAATTGGATGGGATTACTTTTCAAGTTTTAGGTTATTAAATTGTTGACAACAAGTAATAAAAACTTGCCAAACAAACTTGCTTTAGTATTACCTTTCTAAAAATAAATTGATAATAAAACTTCGTACATTTTGAACATGGTGTAGTTTTAGATATCATTATTTTTCGCGGCAGGCTTATTACTCAGGACACCCACCATCTTTTCAGTGATTTGAAGGCCTCATTTGACAGCATCTACGGGGACGAGCTGTATAGAGCCATTTCTAGTTTTAGCACCGCTGCCGAACTCGTCCGTTTGCACAATCCGTAGGTTGAAAACAACTTAACCAAACATTTTGATGTTAAAAAGGCTTAATATAAGGTGCGATGCTCTATCATGCAATTTCCCTATCATCTTCCAAAAAAGAATAGTGCAGAACTCCTACGTCAACAATAAATGCACTATCCTTCTTAAGTCTGTCCAATTGATGACATTGACATAATTGGAAGAACTTAGCTTTTAATGGGGTGTTTGTGATTGTTGAGATAGAGGCGACTTAGCCATTAGTTTAGTTAGAAAAACTTTATTTGAAAAATGGGTTTAAAATTAACAATTATCATACTATATTCAGAATTTAAAAATGGTTTGGCCAGTTTAATTGCATAACTAACCTAGTTGTTTAATTAAAAGTCTCCCTCGCGGATACGTTGTCTTTAGCGCAATGCGGTTGTAATATATTTATATAAAATTTTCCAGTCAACTTTTCCATTCAGAACTTCCAATGTTTGGGCCAAAATATTGTATACGAAACTCTTTCTAAGCAGGACATCTTGCAATAAAGTGGTGTACATCGTCTTTCTCATTAAGATTTCAAAGGTCGCACAGGATCGGCAGATCTGGTCGATGTGGAATGTAATTTGAACTATATAAAGTTAAAGGCGAACTCTTACTTTAAATATAACATTTATCATACTTATGGGGAAACGGTTGAGGAGGTATGTTCGTTCTTGAAGATCTAAATTTAATTGACTGTAAATCATTCTATGTTGCGAAGATTGAGCTTCCTCATCACCTAAATAATGTAGTCAAAATGCAGATTTAAGGTCCTTAAGAACAATTGAGGTTCAGTTATTTCCAAATGTAGCAAATTTCGTGCCATAAAGCAGAATAGAAGCTGCCATCGCATGAACATTTTTTAGCTTTGAACTATGCTCCACACCTTTATTATCGATGCAACGTTTCCACACAGAAGAAATTGCTCTTTTCGATTCCGCTAGCTTGGACGCAAAATGCTTTTTTGTGTTGAGGTAAGATGTTATTAATACCCCTAAGTATTTGTACTCTCGAACAATTGCAATATATTCACCTTTGTACATCCACTTTTCATTATTTGCATATCTTCCTCCTCCACCCCGAAATATCAAAATTTTAGACTTCTGTAAATTAGCTGACAAATTCCAGTTTTCAGAGTATGTCACCAAGATATCATTCATAAACAAAACAAATGGTAGTGAGCTCAACACACAGCCTTGTTTAACTCCCATTTCTGTTGAAAACTCTTCAAACATATACTCCCTATCCCATACGTAGGCCACATTTTTGTCATACATCGCTCTGGCAAGGGTAACGACTTTACTTTACTCCAGGCTTATAAAGCTTACAAAAAAGCGCTTAACGGGCGATTGAATCAAACGCAGCTTGATAATCCCCAAAAAAGGCGTAAAGTTTTTGTTTCCTTCTTTTGAAGTCCTCTGCAATATTTATCAAACTGAATACTTGGTCTATAGTCCAAATCCTACTTGAAATGCATTAAGAATTTTCTTTTGTTCGGTATAATGCGCCTATTAAAAATTAGAGTACTGAAAAGCTTAACGGAAGAATTCAAGAAGGAGATGCCGCTATAATTTTCCGGTATACATCAGAAGACCATTTTTTGTGTAAAGGGTATATTATTGACCTCTTGCAGCTTTCAAGGACGTCTGCGATCTCAAATCTCCTCTGTCAATACGGATGAGAATTCTATGGAACCGTTCTTAAAAAACTTAACTAGAATTTGGTCTTCACCCGGAGCCTTACCCATTTTAGCATTTTCAATTACATTTTTTAGCTCAGTATACGAGAATGGTGCATCTAGAAAATCATCTTTAAAATACGAAGCTGCGTACTGTGAAAGCGGTGCAAATTGCGGCATGTTGAGTGATTTCGTGAAATAAATACGTAGTTCAGACGCTTTCAGTGATCCAGCTATTAAGGTGCGTGTCCATTTGAGAGTACTTCTGCTAGTTAAATCTCGAGAGCAACTCTCGGGAGACTGTCCATTTGAGAGCCAAATTTAAGAAGTTTTGCTATCGCGAGCTCTCTGCTAGAATATTGAGAGTTTTCTTGCTGAGAGTACTCTCATAATCGTGTCCACTTGATAGATTTCTTCTGCTAGCATATAATCAGTTGGCCACGTATTCTATCCACACTGATAACTTCCAATCCCGTCTGTCGATTTGCCTTGCTTAAAAGTTCTGTAGGCTTTCGTGTTTTGTTAAAAAAGTTGTAAGTTGAATTATTCTAAAAGATTTAAAAATTATCAACAACATTTTGCATTTGATGAAATAGTTTGATTTCAAAATCTATTTTTTGTAGATTTTAGTTTTGTATGAAAATATGGATTTTTATAAAAAAAAACTACTATTTTCCGTGAAATAAAAAAAGTGTGAAGACAATATTTTTAATTTTTGAAAAGCTTTTTGAATCGAAAGTTGAAAACAATATTTCTTTTAAGATAAAATAAGTTGGAAGCTATAATCTTAAATTTTTGAAAAGTTATTTGAGTCAAAATTCAATTTGTAACAACTTGAGTAATGTTTTTTTACGTTTTTATTTTTTATAAAAAAAAACTGTCAATTCGATTTTTCTAAAAAAAAATTTTAAAAAATATGTTAAAAACGTTGTTCTTCGGTTGCACAAAATTGTTTCGGAGATAAAATCATTTTTCATTCGTACAATTTTCGAGGTGTCAAATTTGATTTTTTTTTTTTATTTATAAAAAAGCCGTTAGTTGGATTTTTTTCATAAAATATACTTTTTTGGTATCACGTTACAATATATAATATAAAATTTAGTTCAAGTCTCTAGCGTTTTTGGTTCGTGAGATATTTGGGGTTAACCAACGTTTTCACCTTTTTTTTAAAAACTGCTATGGTCAAAAAATCACCGATTCAATTTTCTTGGGAGCCCTTTCTGCATCTTTCTGGCTTATATCTATATAACAAAATTTATTTGAAGTCGATATCTTTACTAGTTCTTGAGCTATGGACGACGAAAAAAACGTCGAACGTACGTACACACGCTCTCACAGGCATCGTTCTTAAAATCTTTTATTTCGGTTCTAGGGATCTTGCAACGACGAGAAATGTCAAAATTTTCAATTTGACAAATCAACCCATTACAATAACTTCCTATTGGAAGTTAAAAATGTATTTTCAAATCAATTTTATATGAAAAAATCCATAGTTTACACTGCTTTGCCATGTTTACTCTCGACAGCTACTCGCAAAATTCGAACTGTGTTCGTATTCCGCGAGCTTATCTCGGATAGTGGTAAGCACATGTGTCCACTTGCGAGTGACTCTCAAAAAAGTCGAATGTCGAGAGTAATTTATCAACTCTCCGCGAGCTACTCTCCAGACTATGTCCATTTGCGAGATCGCTCTCGAGAGCAGCTTGAGAGCGACTCTCAGCACGTTTACTCTCAAATGGACACGCACCTTTAGATTGGTTCTTCCGTTGATTGATTTGGCGGCTTTCCAAAACACTGCTGATGACTTTGTCAACGTTAATGTTTTGACGCGCCGGACTTTTTCTTTTTTTCAAAACAGAGTTGTTTAAATTTTTACATTATTCTGAAAAAAGGTGTGTTGAATTTCCTCAGCAGCTTTTATAAACCTTAACTTCCACGCCTGCTGGGACATCTTTGACTATCATTTGTGTCAGGTCCTTTAGTTGTAATTGGTTATGCAACATATGTGATGCAAGTTCCGAATTTAAATTATTAGGATAAATGTTAAGAAATCTATCTTTCCCTCTCAGCTTTTGAAGCAGCAGCAGTTGTTTTGTGTTGGTTGTATCTTCTGTACCAAAGACTATGCAAGACACTTTAAAAGGCATGTGGTCCAAAAAAATCTTTTCAGCTATCGTAAAATCACTGACTATTGTATTCTATTTGCCGGGCACAAAGCAATAGTCTATTACTGTGCACGATGTTCTTCGAATTAATGTATACTCGCCATTTTGATCGCCATTGCAGCTTCCATTCAGCATCCTTGCATCCAGAGAGTCGGCTATTTCCAATATTTTAGCCCTTTTCGCAACACTTATTTCATCCTTAGAACTGCGATAGTGCTTGAAGATTGTTGACTCAGTTCCACTAATAAAGCTATGTTGTGACTGACCTACCCTAGCATTAAATTCTCCAATCAGAAGTATGTACATCAATTGAGCCAAAGAGTTTTAAATGTTTCACAGAGTCTGTTATAATCTTGCATCCAATGTGAACAGTTCAAATAAATGGGTTTAATCTGGAAACCAAACGATTTATTATTTGTTCCAAGACTTCCATTTCTTCAACTTTTAAAAAATTCGTAGAAACAACATCAATCATGCTTATTTTAAAATTCGAACGAATAGCTAATTCGATAGAATAGATCTATTCATTCGAATGAATTTGTGTATTTATTGTATTAAACAGTTGATCAGAATATAAATCCTTTTTATTACCGAAACATAAAGTTAAGTTAGGTTATGTCTTATACCTGGTTAATCTAAGTATTTAAATAAAATATCAGTACAAATTTAATGTTTTTAATTTGAAACATTTAGCAAATAATGATCATTTTATTGATACGAAAAATAAGCTAAGTATACAAAATAAATAACTGTTTAACTTTTGTATAATAAAGTACAAGATTTTTAATTGAAGTTTGGTGTCATTTAAGTTATGTTTAAAAAGCTTCAATAAAAAACCCAGTTGTTCAACAGGCAACTTCAAAGTCTCTATTTCCCTACACACACCTGGTCAAATCAAAAAAAATCAAATGGGGTGGCGCAACAGTCCGTTGTGAACCAGGGCCTAGTGATTAACAACTCTCAACCATTCCTGTGTGCGAGTAATGTTGTCAGGAATGGAGGGGACCTACAATTTTATGCCGAATCCGAACGGCTAGTTTGAGAAAGCACTTTTTCATGACAAGAATTACTCTTGAAGGAATTGTCAATTCCTCGCAAGAGGCAGTACCCGCGAAAATTATTTTTTTTAAATTAAGGTGGCACAGGCAGGGATTGAACCCAAGACCCCTTGCATGACAGTCCAACGCACTAACCATCATGCCACGGGTACTACGTACACACACCTGGTCACACCTTTTAATATTAAAAAGGTTACAAAAAGTAAGATAACTTGCCACTAATTAATTGTTTGAAAATATATTGACAGCGAGGAGCAGATATATACGAGAAGGATTTAAGCATTAATTTTTCCACGGCGAGATTGTGCCGACGGTTCTCTTCATACATTTTTTTTTTTGTGTCATCAGCCTTTTGAATATTCATTGGGTGAAGTTTGTCCTTAATATCATCCAGTTTGGAGGACAGTTCTGCAAAAAAAGGCTTCCTGTACTTCATTTTGCTTTTGAAGAATTTTAACTGGAGTGTCTTTGTTTGCTTTATTGCGAGAAGGTAAAGACAGCTTCTCTTGGGCTTCAATTATTGCGCCTGGTTCCAAATTTTCTTCAGGGCAAGAACCCATACACACGTCTTTCGATGAAGAAGCCGCCACCGTTTCAGACACCTCTACTTGGATTATGCCAAATACCCTGGCACTTATGCCTTCAACAGACTGCTTAAATGAAGTGATCCTGACAATAGCTGCTCCCGGTTGGTCCAATTGGAATGCGATTGCGACACTTATTTAAAAAAAAAACACAAATAATTTATAAAAGATTTTTATTTTATCAATTTTTAACACAAATATCAAAGCTTACATGTTTTGAGAATCTATACGCCAGAAAAAAATTTAACGCTAATGATATGACATTTGTTTCGAATGATTAGAAAGTCAAAGTTTGCTTGCTTTTCAAAAAATAAATGAACTTTCGATTGATAAAGTGAACTTTCTAATCGTTCGAAATTCAAAATGCAGATTATTCGAAATCGAATTACTTTCGCATGAGAGAGAATTTCAAAATAAGGCTGAATATATCGCCATAATCTTCCCCCATAATCCTCTAAAACTTTCTCTCCCAAATGCGTTTGACTTTACTGCTGGAATCCAACTAAATTCAAAAATTTTAAATGTATCATTAAATTTATAATTTTCAACTTTGAGTACGCAACTGGAGACATTTAGCTAGAGACCTAGATAGACGGAGAAGTTTGTTGGGTGAAGCCCTATTTAACAAAGAACTGTATCACCACCTTTAGTAACAAAAGTCAGATCATCAAAAAACATCTCTGCACAAAAACTACCCAATCAAATAATTATAAATAAGCTTTCCTTTGATAGCAAAGATATCCTTTTTCTTCCATCATAGTTTTCATAGTTTTCAATTCTTCGAACTTCTTCTTGCAATAATTGTGCTGCATTGCATTATTTCATTTCTTTCATTAAATGTAAGAATTCTTGTTTTATAAAAATAAAATCCTGTGTTATCCTTAACAACAATCAAAATGGACGAAGAAGCACGAAAATCTTCCACTTGGACATCGCCATAAATATAAAAACAAGCTCTAAATCAAATAACACTAAAAAGGTATATCCACAAGAATATTGTTCTCACATCTGATGTTTCGATATTTCGATTGATATCCCAACGGTATAATAATATAGGGTATCATTTCAACAAAAATAAAAATATAAGTATTAAGATTAATAATGCCTGATTTTATATGACTCACATTTTTGTTGAATCATTTTCGAAAACACACAGAAATAAACAATTTCAGTATTTTGTTGTCCGAGAACAACTGAAATCACACATCATGGGTTTTTTGAGACTTGTGTATAGGTAGTCTTTTTATGCCATTAATAAATTGGAACAATTTTTATAGCAACTTGTGTCAGCAGAAAATCTCTCCCAAATGAACCATAAAAAGACACCTTGAACCCAGATAATTCTAAATTATCATCACGAATGCCAACAAGAAGTCTTTTTCTCACATTATTATTATCCCGCTTTACAAGATGCAATGCCATGATAGATATTGCCTACATATACACCTCGAACTTGAGTTTCAGGGGAGCTGCTGAGTGTTATAAAAATGTAGGAAGGTACTATAGAACTGCGAACACTCAAATAAAATAAAATAAAGACAACAACTTTGATATATCATCATCTGTAAACCAATACGGTATTCCTCTTCGAACGATATCTAGATACTCCTATTAACTCACATTTTATTAAGAATTCTACAAGCATATAGCTTTCAGTACTCACATATAGATGTCTAGCAGAAGACTCTTTCATACATTTGAGAGAGTTCCTTGCAACAACCTCTTGAATCAGAAAATATTGAAGATATCAATCAAGCATTTCCCAGGACTCTTGATTAAACATTAAATTTCAGACTTCAATAATTCTCAAGAACAAAACTTTCTAAGGGATTGACTTATGGTGTCAGTGTCCAGTCCACTTAAAGAAACTATGTATTTTATGAAAATCTTATTGTATTAAAGTTTCAATACCAGAACAAAAGTTGTGCTCGTATTTTTACCTCATTCCCCAAATTCTCTCCAAGTCAAACCGCACATTTGACAATAATGCCAAGTTTTGTTTACAAAATTTTCCAAATAAGTCTTAAATCCCCAAACAATTTGAAAAACAATTGTTTTATGTGGTTTCAATAATAATAATTTCCATTGAAATACGATTCATATCTTTTGCAGTACTGTTAAACGTAAAACCCCTTTAGATATTTTATTTTGGTTTTGTTTATTGTTTGATAAATACCTTACATTTAGAAAAATTGAAAACTCCCTTATTTTCGGTTTTTCCTTTTTCTGTAGGATCAAGCATCAAGACAAAAAATATATCCATGTTAAAATTTATGACCACTTCAAAGGTCCTTGTAAAAGATAACCTTTTGCTTTTGTTTCTTTGATATGGTATATAGGTACCATAGGAGCTGGCTTCGCATGTGAACCCCTATGTATTTTATTTGAATCACGCTTCCATGAAAATATATATGAGTATATTTATATTGTGCTGTAGACGTGTGTAAGATTGTAAGTATGTATGTACATATTTAACATGGGAAATTCGTAATCAAATATCTTCTCTGCTTTCTGTTATCACGAACCTGCTTTTAAGAATCAAGGAGAGGTGGATATAGGGTGACCTATATAAGATTTGAAGCGTTTCTGGGTTTAAAAGTTCAAAACTAAGAATTCTTCAACACGTCATAATGATCGTAAAGAACTTTTATTGATTATAACGATTCTCTAGTATTGGGTCTAATAAAAATTTTAAGGTTCGTTTAGAGTAAGGCTTGAAAATTCTTGATTGATTATTCACATACTGTTTCGACAAATTTTTTGAATATCTTTAGCTTGAACAAATAAAGAAGTACAAAGCGAGGCTGGCCCCATGAAAAACAGGAAACTGATATTTCGGTATCAGAAAGTGAACGAAAATGATGGTAATTTCAAGAAATCATGATATTCAAGGGGTTTTACTATTAAGGTAAATGCCAACTTTGAAGCTTTAACATTTGACAATTCAAACCTTGCCATTTTAATAATGAATTGAAATTATTAAAACTTACTACAAAAATGGGAAATATTTTGCAGGCACTGTTCGTAAAACTAAAGCACTTTTGGGCTGTTATGGAGGGAGCATATTTTCGGGGAATAACTGGTGGTATTTTCGAGGAATAACTGGTGGTATTCCGGGAATAACTGGTGGTATTTGAACTGTTGTAACAGGTTAGGTTAGGTTAGTTGAATGGACAAGCGATTGATGACGTTATCGCCACACTTGAAATGAAATGAAAATATATTGTAATACTCCGAAACATTGAATTTACATAAATTGTCCATTGAGAGACTTTGATAAAGCCTAATAGGCGGTTTTCGGAATATATAACGTACACACAGCAACGAAAGAATCACAATTTTAGAAGAAAGGTGTCCTAACCAATTTATTTCCCCAATATGTGATCACATCACCTTTATTATTTAGAAAGATAAAGCCAGTGATCTACAATCGATTCAAGACCTTAAATAAAGAACTCGTAAGTTTATCGAGAACTTACAACCGCAAATGTTTGAATTACTCATGAATAGTTGTATGTGTTTAATATGGTTTCGCAACCGTAGCTGTGAAACCGTTGCTGATATCATTTTCCACTGTAAATGTTAAATCCCTTGCTATCTACAGGACATGATGTTAATAGAATTTTTCATACTACGAACTGAAATCCTTAAAGCTATGAAGTCTCCATTTTAAAATAATTAGAAGAGAACATCACAGACCTGAATTCCGTAAATGCCTAAACTAATCCTACGCGCCCACCAGCTCTTTACCAATCTCCACAATTCCTCCTCGACTGTTCTTCTCCACGTGCTTCTCGGTCTACTGACTCTTCTGCTTTCTTGAGTGAGTGAGTAAGTGAATTCCTGTATTGCCTGTCCTGCATTGCAATCTATTTTCTTCTTAAAGCGGGTACCACCTATGCATCTTTATTATAGTATCAATTGATTCCTGACCCGTTATCTAGTACAGTTCTTCATTGGGTCAAAAAACCCATAAGATGTTTCGTAGACACCTTTTAATGAAGATTTGCAGTTTCTTGGTAATCGTTGTAAAGAGAGAGGATGAGTTGGAGGTGTTATGATGATGCTATCTTAATATTTCAATGTTTGGTTGATCTAAGATCGTGGTATCTGTATTCAGAAAAAGTGCCTATTTACCAATTTGCGTGAAGTAATATTTATAGACTGGCACAATATTTTTAACTTGTCTTCGTCCACTGCGCAGGTGCAGTTTTTTAATAATAATGTTGCTCAACTTTTTAATAGACACGTTGCCTTAAAAACTTTACAAAATAAATCAAAAGATCCCAACTGGTTCACTAGTGAAATACGTATCTTAATGCAGCTACGTGATCGAGCGTACAACTCGTGGAAAATGTATCGTTTACCTGAACTTAGACAAATATTTCAGTCACTTCGCAAAAGAGTTGTGATGGAAATTCGTTCAGCCGAGACTAGGATTTATTCGGGTAAACTTAATACCGCCAGCATTGGGCTTGATAAATCAAAACATAGTCATATCGAGAACGTTGACGGTAACTTTTTGAATATAAAATTCGTCTGTAATCCTCTGCCGACTTCTATATCTAACTCTGTGTTTCCAGTTCAAATTTAATCAGCGCAAAATACTTCCTCCAACTTTGGCTTCACAGGTGTTAGCAGTATTGAAGTTGTTGAAAGCCTACTTTCAGTAAAGTCAAATGCCATAGGCCTCGATGAAATGCACCCTTCCTTTTTAAAAATTATACTTCCCGTTGTGTAACCGTATATCACTCATATCTTCAATACTTTCCTTACTACTGGAGAGTTTCCTTCTGACTAGAAATTGGCAAAAGTTATGCCTATACCCAAAAATGCTAAGTGTAGCGAATATAGGCCTAAACTAATTTTTCCAATACACATAAGTATATATTCATTGGTCAATACATTATCTTTTAATAGGCCAATTTCCATTTTAGCTGTTCTTTCAAAAGTTTTTGAAAGGATCCTGAAAAATCAAATAGGTGAGTTCCTTAAGGAGAACAATCTTTTAACTCCAAAACAGAGTTACTTTCAAGAGAAGCATAGCTGTGTTACGGCTCTGCTTGATGTCATAGAGGACTTCCGTCAAGCATTGGATTGCGATAAAGTTAATTTTTTAGTCCTCCTTGATTTTTCGAGGGCATTTGATACTGTGGTTCACAGCAAACTCGCAAATAAACTTTGCCAGCATTATAACTTCTCCTCGGATGCAGTAAAACTTATTTCTTCCTATTTATCCGGAAGAATGCAAGCAGTTGAAGTAGGTAACAGGTTGTCTGACTTTCTTCCAACCACTAGTGGAGTTCCACAGGGATCTATTCTGGGACCATTGCTTTTTTCTTTATATATAAACGACATTCACTCCGTAATTCATAACTGCACAGTACATATGTATGCGGACGATGTACAGATGTATCTCGGCTGCGATCTTAGTCTTATTGAAGATGGTGCTTACCGCTTAAACGAGGACCTTGAAAAACTATCAGGTTGGGCACAGTTTAACGGACTGACATTAAATCCATCTAAATCTAAGTGTTTAGTTATATATTAAAGAGTTCTGGATTTGTCATACTTCCCACAAATTATGTTAAACAATGCAACTATTGTATATGTGGACTCTGCTCGGAATCTTGGAGTCATTTTTACTCGTAATTTGACATGGGATAAGCATATTAACGCTATAATTGAAAATCATACGGAGTATTACACATGCTTGGGGTCTCCCAGGCTTATACACCTATGAAGACGCGTGCAATGCTTGCAAAAAGTTTAATTCTTCCAATTTTGGCCTATGGCTGCGAAATTTTTTGAGTTGTAACTTTGCATGCAAAAGTAAGCTTAACGTCATTTTCAACAGCATCATCAGATACATGTATGGGCTTCGTAGATACGACAGATTATCTCATTTTACAAATAGTTTACTTCACATGCCACTAGAGAACTATTTTCAGTTTCGTACCTTATCATTGTTTTCCGATGTCCTGCTTACACACCAACCACCGTACCTTTTTGAGAGAATAAGAAGGGCTTCTTCAGTCAGGTCTGACCAGTTGATTTAAACCCGATATGCCTCCCTAACATCTGAGCGCCAATTTTTTATTAATGCTACACGTAGTGGAATTCTTTGCCTCGCCATATCAAGAATATAAACAACATTCAAAATTTTAAACCCAATTACGTCAATTTTGATCAGTATCTTAATTTTTTTTCTTTTCTTCCCTCTCCTGTTTAAACCGTTATAGCTTCTTTTTTCATCTTTTCTCCACCTCTTCCTGCTTTCTTCCTATCTTTTCTTTCTCTCATTTTCGCCTTTTATTTCCAAACAATCATTAAATTTTATTATAAATATTGTATAATTCTTCTTTTTTTATTTCACTGCTTTCATTGTTAAACTTAATAGGTTATCACTAGTTTATAAGATATTATATCTTAATGTGTATAGCCATATCGAAATAAATAAATAAATAAAAGTTAATCTATTGTGATACCACTCGGATCTTACGATCTACGTTACTCGTTGAACCAGTTAAAGGTAGCTATGAAGCTTTTGAGACAATAGATGTCGAAAATTCTTAGATCACTTCGATCATTGTAGTAAAAGTAAAAAGTGGAGTCTTCATCTTTGTTTCATGAACAAAGATTTTTGTTCCATGAACTCAGAAAGTGAGCCACTCTCTCCTCTTCTTCTTCATTAATGAAGCTTCTGCAAAAATCAGATACAAAGATCCAGTCCGTCAGGGTACACGACTCCACCAACTCAGTCATCGGTTTTTGATCTACCTGTATATGGATTTGTAAAAAAAAAATTGGTTCACAAGAATTGGTGAAAAGACCTTAATATTTTGATTTGTCTTAAAGTTCAAGAGGTACACCTATTTGGGGGATTTATAATTTGATAATAATGAGGACAAGATCGGTTTTGTGGGGATTGACGAATCCACACAAATCTGCTCATTTAAGGAGCTTCTTTAAAGTAATTTTTAGTAGTTCCTTTAGTGCATTAAGATGCTTCCCAGACACCACATCGTCGGATTAGGTATCACTCTGAACCCCTCTTTTTCTAACATTGTTAGCAGTGCATTTACTGCTACATAGGTTCCAGATGTAAAAAATAAAAAGAGGCTGGGATGCGACTGATAAATTCCCATATTGTCTTTCGATTTGTTTTAAGGTTTTTGTGTTGGGTTAAAAAAGTCGTCAGTTGAATTATTCATAAAAATTTCAAAATTATTAACAATATTTTTCAATTAATGAAAAAGTTTAGTTTTAAAATCTAGTTTTGTAAAATAGATTTTTAGTTAAAAAAAAATGTTTACCAATTTTAGTAGCATTTTTTAAATATTTGTATTTCTTATATAAATATATCCTATTTGAAATTAATTTGAGAGATTTCGAGAACCGAACATTTTACCAAATTCGCGTACTACTTTTTATAGAGAAACGTTGTGGTGAACGGACGTGTTAACTAAGAGTGTTGTGGGCGCGCACTTTTAATTATATTTGTCCATCCGAATTCCGTTTTTAATTTTAACTCTTGTATTCTTTACATAGTTTTTAATATAAATATTTATTTGTAACTACAAAATTACCTAGAGCAAACGCCGCATGTTAAAATCCGCATATACAAAATATTACATCAGCCGATCTCTGATTTGATTGCATATTAACGTTTATAACAACAACAAAGACATTGTGCCAATCTTGAATCAATTGTACAATTTTACAACAACAGCATTGTGCTCTATTGCCCTCTATAACAGTAAGTTCATTTGGCAGTGCTTTCTATTATGACGACTAAGTCTAAGAGCAACAATAACCTCACCAAGCATGGTTCTAAAAAAATCACAGCAACACCGGATCCAACATCTGGCTCTGACTGAGAAGATGTCATTCTTCTCCCTAGCGGTCCTTTAACCTTGGAACTTCTCTATGATGAAATTATTCAGCTGAACAAAATTAATTGTGATTTTCTCGCTTCTGTAAACCAACTTAAAGAGGAAAACAAAAAACTAAAAGAGAAGGTTTACAATCTAGAGAGTCGATTAAACTGGAGAGAGCAGAAAATTGTAGAGAACGCCATCGAAATAATTGGTGTACCTGGAGTAAACACCAATAATGCTATAGAGTGTGTGCAAACAATATTTGAAAGTGTTCTAAATTTGACAATCTCTTCATATGATATTTAACAGTGTTATATCAAACGTTCTTCCGCAAGCAGTGCCTCCGCGTCTAGCAGTGATCCTGAAGAAAACAAAAACAATGTTATTCGTGTACATTTTTCTACACAAGATATGAACAAAAAAGTAATGAAAAACAAGAGATCTGCAGTTAAGAAGCTGAATTCATCACTTTTTGTAGTTGGTAGTACGAGTAATAGTAGTATTTATATAAACGAATGTTTCACTGGTTATACCAGAGCTTTGTATATGCAAGCAAAAAAAATTAAAACCGAGCGCAATTATAAATATTTATGGTTTCAAAATTGTCAAATTTTAATGAGAAAAGTAGATAAAGGGAGAGTTATTGCTGTACGTTCTTTTGCCGATTTAGAATCGTTGGTTGATTAGATTTTGTTTTCTTTTTTTTATTTCTATTTCTTTTCTTCTGTAATGTTTTCTAACCGTTTCTATCTCAATCAATTTGGCAATACCTCTCCCTCTTCTATTCATAGCATTGATGACTGTATTTTCGATGCGTCTAGCAACGCTTTGCAATCTTTTTTTCTTGTGCACCAAAACATTAGAAGATTGAGAAAAAACTTTGATTTGTTTGTGTGTAATTTGGAAGCATTTGTTTACTTGCCAGATCTTATATTTGTAAGTGAGATATAGATTTTTTCCAGTGAAAGTAATGATTATTCTATAACTGGTTATAATTTTTGTTGTTCTACAAATTAATCTTATTCGGCTGGTGGTGTTGGTGTATTTATTCGTGACAATTTAGAATTTGAGGTTACCTATCTCAGTTGGTCAAGCGCTGATGTATTGAAACTAAGTATTAATTTATGCGATGCCATCTTTAACTTTGTTTGCATATACAGACTTCAATCTGTAAGTAGTCTTTTGTTCTTGGAAGAGTTAGGAAATTATTTAATTGCTGAAAAGGCTGAGAATTTATTTTTTAGGTGATATCAATATTGATATTTTGGTTTCAAACTCTATTTCTGATTCCTACTTTGCTTTATCGGCTCAATACGGTCTTACGTCTTTCATAAACGATATCACTCGTCCTAACTCTGGTACTTGTTTAGATCATGCTTTAGTTCGACTTAAAAGTAATTCCCTAAATCAGTGTAATGGTCTCAATTTTGATCTTAATATTACAGATCACTGTATGACTGGAATTTTGCTAGGTGATTTAACTATCAAACAGTACAAACTTCCTTAATTCTTCTTACAAAAAAATAAGGTTTGATTTCCTTAACAATGCCCTCAGGTTTGAGTCCTGGGAATCTGTTTACTGTGAAGAAAATGCGTCTTTGGCCTACGACTCGTTTATAATGCGCCGGCAAGGCTATGTAGAATGTGGCCGACACGTTTAGTTATTCAAAGAAAATCGAATGTCAGACTTAAATCCTGGGTAAGCAATTACCTTTTGAAAAAAATAAAACTTAAAAATAAACTGCGATCAAAATGTTTAAAGCATCCACTAAATTCGACATTAAAAAATCGATTTATAAAATTAAGTAAAGAAGTTAATAAGGAAATTAAAGTACGTCGTAATCAATATTATTTTAATAATGCTCAAGAATCACTTGGTAACCCAAGAAAAGAATGGAAAGTGATTAATAGCATCATTAACTCTTCAAACTCAACAGTTCCGGTTCCAATCGTTCTAAATGATGGGGGTATTGATTTGATAGATCCTACAATGATTGCAAATATATTTAACAATTTCTTTTGTTCCATTGGAAGCATATCTTCTCTTTCTGCTATTAATACTTTGTGTGATCAATGCGATTCCTTTGCTTTAAATGGAAACACTTCTTATTGTAGGAGCTTTGTTTTTGACCAAATAACTGGTCTAGAAATCTTAAAGATCATAAACAAATTAGACAACTCTAATACATGTGGTGAAGATGGCATAAGTAATATAACTCTTAAAAAGATAGCTCTAAATGTTGTTGATGTTTTATCTTATGTTTTCAAATTTAAGTGTAACCACTGGTATCTTTCCAGAAAAATTAAAGGTTGCCCACGTAATTCCTTTATATAAAAAGGGCAGTAGAAAGGAAAAAAAATAATTATAGACCTATTTCTTTACTATCTTCAATCTCTAAGGTTTTCGAAAAAGAGTCGTATGCTGCATTATTTTAAGGCTATAAGTTTTTTCAGTCCTGATCAATTTGGGTTTAGGGATGGTCTGTCAACTGAAGATGCAGTCATGGCTTTTTGCTCATTAATCAACAAAAGTTTAGATGACATAAAATTAAGCGCCAGTCTATTTCTAGACATAACGAAGGCATTTGACATGGTGGACGACAATGTTCTTTTGGACAAATTGTTTAGTGCGGGATTTCGTGGGATCATCTTAAGTTGGTTCACATCATATCTAAAGAATAGATTACAAATGGTTAAGATTAGTGAAAGCTTAAGTGCGAGTAATTTTCTAAACCTAGGTGTTCCCCAAGGATCTGTCCTTGGACCTATTTTATTTCTTGTTTACATAAACTCTCTTTTTTATCAAAGTTTTTCCGGTAAAGTGAAAGCTTTTGCTGATGATTTGGGCATTGCACATGCTTCAGATAACCCTCTGAATTTAATTGCAGATATTAATAATGATTTTTATACTTTACGCAAATGGTTTGCCTGTCATAAGCTAACAGTCAGTAATAAAACCAAACTTATGTACTTTAGTTTGAGTTCCCGTGAATGTCCTGATCTGGATGTTGTTTTTCATGTTTCTAATTGTGAACGACATTGTGACCTTACTTGTATATGCGATCCCGCTAGCTCAAAAATTTGGTTTAATTCTGAATATATATATGCTTCAAGATTGATGTCGTTGATCAATTTAGATACCTCGGTATCCTTTTTGATCAAAATATGAGCTGGTCTTATCACATTTTGAAACTGAAACAGTATCTACAGTCATCTCTTCGCGCCATGTATCACCTAGAAAAATTCTTAGAAAGTAAAACTTTGCGTATGGTTTATTTTGGAATATTTCACTCTAAATTAGAGTATGGATTAAGTTGTTGGGGTAGTGCGTACCATTCAAAAATTCAGTCACTTTCTGTCCTGCAAAAGTACGTTATTAGAAAAATTTGTAGGAGCAACCGTTTTGCCAATTCATTTGAACTCTTCAAAAAATTACAAATTCTGCCAATAAAACATCTTTTCTATTTTAAAGTATTGAAACTTTTCTTTTTAAGAAGTGGCTATTTTCAAAGCCCAATATATGATTTTCAGAATCTACGAAGTGTCACTAGTTCTGTCGTTTGTATTCCTTCTTATCGCACCTCTCATTTCAGGAACTCTTTCTCTGTTGTCGCATTTAAGTTATTCAATAAGCTTCCTGCCGATATACGATCTATCAGATCGTTGCCAATTTTCTTAAGAAAAGTAAAAATTTGGCTTTTTGAATTTAATCACGAGCAAATTAAAGTTGTGCTGCCATTAATTATTTAATTGTTAATCGAATACACTTATTCGATAATACAGCATCATCACTGATATTTTTCTTTTTATATAAATGGTTTTTGATTGGTTTATAGTTCACTGTCTTCTTCTTGTCTTGAATTTTCAAATAAATGAATTGATTTTTGTACATAATTTCTTTAAAGTACAAGGAAATAAATATATACATACATTATATCTACCTACGAGTATATAAGAATATTAAAGTTTAAGTCATAAAAAATATAAAAGATCGCCCACTTAATACTTAATTTTTGTTTTTCACTGAAGTTTTTAATTTTCTTTGATGTGACATTTAACTCTGTTTTTTTTTTTAAAATAAAAAATGTCACTTATTTATTTAATTTTTTGTCTTAATAATTGAATAAAGACTATACAAATACAAAAATACAATACAAAAAAAAATTATTTTTATATGAAAAACCGGACTGTTGGATTTTTATAAAAAAAATACTGAATATCGAGAACAATATTTTCTGTGAAATTAAATAATTTTGAAGCCAATATTTTTAATTTTTGAAAAGCTATTTAAGTCAAAAATAAATTTTTTCCAAGCTTAAGTACTGTTTTTTTTTAAGTTTTTATTTTTTGTAAAAAAACCTGTTGATTCGACTTAAGTCAAAATTTTACTGAATGCTGGCAACAATATTTTTGCAAAGATATAACTAGTATATAGCCAATTTAAAAATATATTTAAAACGTTATTTTTCGTTGCACAGAATTGTTTCTGAGATTAAATAATTCTTTATTCGTAAAATTTTAGAGGTGACAAATTTTTTTTCACACCCAGACACTTTTCTAAAAATCCTTTCTTTCGACTCTAGGGACATTGAAACGTCGAGAAATTTCAAAATTTTCAATTTGACAAATCAGACCGATAACAATAACTTCCTTTGGAAAGTTAAAAACAGCTTAGAGTTGCTAATCCTGCTCATCAGCATAAGACTTATCATCCTACTGATTGATCTACCTTCAATGGCACCGCAGTTGTGATTGCGGATGTGTCCACATTGCTGATCGCTTTTTCTATGTCTAGGGAATGTTTGATAGTGCGAAGCAGTAGCAGTAGCAAGCAGTTTCTACAGATCTCCCTTTATGGTATGCATGCTGAGTGTTGAATAACAATGTTTGCCCTCGAGTGGATATCAATTAGTCGTTCAAATGTTTAAAGAAGGAATGACGAAAAGGGTTATCGGTCTTTGATCTCTAGAGTTAATAATGGAAGGTTTTGAACTTTGAAATCGCTCCATGAAAACGGGTGTGAGTCAAATTTTGTAAGTCAATTCATAAAGAATTATTTTATCGTTAACATTGTATGGCTCCAACAAGCCCAGTTTTGCTTAGAAGTATCTATACGAATGTTGAGTGTTTTAACGTCTGTCTATAACTCTTTATTCTCCAAAATTGTTCTCCCAAGACAAATCCTTTCCATTTTTATCTACAGCTATTTTCTTATTTTAAAATAATATTATTTCAAAGCTTGAGTTCCTTAATTAGAGGAAGAAGGAATGATATTCCAAATTTTATTCTAAAGTATAAAAATATAGTCTTGATATTTCAATGTCTTTAGTTTTTCAAAGTGTTGTTCTTTGAACACCCTGTTTATTTCCCGAGAATATAATAAAACATGTGCTTACTTTTCAAATGAGACTTAAAAGCTTTTTGACACCCGCAAAATAAAAGAACACTCAAGTCCATGGTTAGGGTATATGGTATAGATATCCACGAGTTGGTATTATATAAAAGAGAGAACATCTGTGATTGCTTGAGGATTGATAATCATCTTCTTTAAGGACTTCTTACACACACAAAACAACACCAACACAAAAGACTCAACACGATATCTATTGCCATCTAACGGACCACCATCATCATCTTGATCGTAGCAGGACACGATAAATCAGAGTATCATTAATCTCCTTTAATAGAACGCATAAAATTTAATTAAAAATTACTTTGGATGTTGATTCTGTTCTTTTGTTAGGTGGAAGCTGAGCCTTTACTTCAACTCGAATAATACGAGTATTATTCCTGTATAGCCGATAAAATTAATTCGATTCACCTTCGAAAACTATATAGTATTGCCTTTTCAGAAATGTGGTAGCTTTGGTCTTAGTCATAGTTATAGTCATAGTCCTTCTCCGGTTTGATGATTAATCGAACAGTGGTTCCTTTTTTGTCAGTTCTTTTTATGGACACAACAATATAAAGGGATGTGGTTTTGAGTTCAAGCTTATATACGACAGAAGCGTAGGTTTCGTAGGGCTTTTGTGCCATAAAATGAATGAGTATAATGACCTCTCAGGTACAAACAAAATCTCATTATAGAAGGGAGGTATATCGTTTATAGTATGTGTGTCCAGAAATATCGACATCACATGATATGTCCTCGAAAACCGCCATCAGCAGCTCCTGTGTTACCTTTAGGGGTGGTATTGAACTTTTGATACTGAGTTGATTAATATAGGAGTAAATAAAATGCTCATTAGTAATTTCAAGCTAATAAATTATCCTCTACATAATGAGTATGCGCTATTGTGGAATTGAAAGGATGGGATGTGTTCAGCAAAAGTTGTAATTATAGACTTAAAATTTGTTATTAGAGATTTTGTTCCGGTTTTTAGTGAGCTTATTAGTTTGAGCTTCGACGTTAAATAACGCCCTGTAGATAAGGTCACACATTTTAAGCATGTTGGCGGAAACACATGTGTGCATGTTCAAAAAAAGTGTAAATAAACTTCATGTTGGTTCCAAAACCATAGAAAAAGACATATTTTTAAGTATTTTAAAGCTTAGTATAGAAAAAGGGTGAATCCATAACAGAATCTATCTCAATTGTACCTAGAAATTTAAACGACTAACGTCTCTAAGTTCCATGCTCAATGACATTTTGTACGTTTACGAACAATTTGAACATCAACAACCAATTTTTGCTGCAATTTATAACTCTTTGGTAAATCAAACAAGAGGTTGGAAGCGTGTCTAATCCTTGAATGGAAGGATCCTAGGAAAATGTCATTATTTGTATGTGTATTTCGCTATAGTCTTTTGTTTATATACTTTCTGGAGAAAGAAGAAAATAAAAATAGATGGGGTGCAAATACAGTGAAGACAGTGTTTGTTACACACCCAAAACCCACATAAATTTTAGCACTTCTATGGGTTCAGAATTGTAGAAAGTCCCAAGTTTAGGGTGCATTTATTTATATTTTCTAGGGCAGTTTCTTTTAGAAATAAATTGAGCTGTTAAAGCATTCTATGCAATTTAACAGTGATTTTTGATATTGTAAATACAATTCTTTGAACTTATTATTGATGTTCATTTACAATTAAAGCCGTTTGGTTTGTTTTAAGAGAGAGTTAAATTACTAGGAAATATTTCATTAAATAGTTTAATTCATCTTGCTTTTATTTTTCTGCTTCTCTACACATTTCTTCTTGTTCAAGGAAATTTAAAGAAACATTTGTGAAACACATATTCACAAAATGCTTAAAAAAAATTGGAAATTTTTTACAATTGCATAATATTTATCAATTCATTTTCGCAACACCAATTTTTGTTTCAATTTATATTTCAATATTGAATGTTGAAAAATGGTCGACTTTCGCACTAAGGGAAATGTACAAGGAATTTAAATAGAATAGTCAGAAAAAAACACTGTTTTTGTGATAATCTTAGAAAAAATGAAAAACGTTTTTCTTTTTCATTTGGATTAAATTTAAAAAATAAGATTAAAATTTAAAGTTAACCGATGACTTCCCATTCTCCTTCTTTTTTATTCACAGGCACTTCAAGGGGTAATTATACCCATAACATGTTTACGTTTAAACACATTGAGAGTTTTTTTTTTTGACAGGAGGAAATCTTCAAAAGACACTTGGCAGTATTCGACAACCAAGTAGTGTGGGACTCTTAAGCACTAAAACCACCTCTTTATCAGGACCAATCTTGAAGGATCGACTTTCGGTTTTTCTTTCTCAATTATGTACAATCACTTTGGGGGAAATTTAAACTTTTAATACTTTCCCATGTTTTAATTTAGACCATAAGCTCATGAGGCTTAGTTCTTCTTAATCTTCGAACATGGTTTCTTGTATTCAAGACGGACTCCATTTCAGAATTAGTATGACTTGCAGTCTCTGGTTGTGCGATACAGCGTATTTTTAACAACTTCTGTAACCATTTCTATTTGTAAGTCACGATGTAGATCGGTATTTCTTATGTACCAAGGTGCATTAAACTATTCCAAGAAGGACTTTGTTTGGAATTTTCGGATGATTTCGGTATTTGTTTTCTTTGTACAACCCCATAATTGGATTCCATAGGTCCAAACAGGCTTAGTACTTGATTATACAGCATTATTTTGTTTTGGATTGATAAATCAAAGTTTTTACCAAGCAACCATTACATTTTCTATATTTCAAATTTAGTTCTTCTCTTTTCTTTTTGATGTGCTTTTTCCACTTAAGCTTTGCATCCAAAGTCATTCCAAGGTATTTGGCCGTATTGGCGTAAGGTACAGCTTGATTATTAATGATTATTGGAATATTGTTTATCTTTTTATTTGTAAAGTTTATGTGTGAATATTTTGTTTCATTGAGTTTGATACGCCATTTTTCGGTCCAATCTCTCACTGTGTCGACGGCATTTTATAGTTTTACTGCTGTCTTAGAGGCACATTTGTCGGGTACAAAATTGACGTATCATCTGCAAAAGTAGCCATTATGGTGTGATTACCAACTGGAATATCCCTTGTGTAAAGTAAATACAGGGTAGGACCTAGGAAACTTCCTTGTGGTACACCGGCTTCTATTTTCTTCAATTCCGAGTATTCTTGATCGTACCTTACTCTAAAAAATCGGTCCGAGATCTACGATTTTAATATTTCAAAGTACTGCCTGGGAAGATCCCTTTGCAGTTTGTACTTAAGTCCCTCATGCCAAACCTTGTCAAAAGCTTGAGCAACATCTAAGAAAATAGCCGAACATACTTGTTTTTCTTCTAATGCTTTTTCTATTACATCCGATATTCTATGAACTTGGTCTATCCTGGAATGTTTATTTCTAAAGCCAAACTGATGGTTTGGGATTAACCTTCTTTCTTCTATGATTTTGCTAAGTCTCTTCAGAAGCAGTTTTTCAAAAACTTTTGCCATAATTGGTATAAGCGATATTGGTCTGTAAGCCGTCACTTCTGTAGGTAGTTTTCCTTGCTTTGGTACGATAATTACTTCAGCAATTTTCCAATGGTGCGGGACATACCATTGCTTAAGGCATGCATTTATTATATATTGGAGTTTTATGAAGGCTTTCAATTGCATTTCTTTCATAACCTGAGCAGTAATTAGATCGCAACCTGGTGATTTTTTATTTGGTAGTTGATGTAAACACATACTTTTTATTTCTTTAAGTCTTACAATTGGTATTTCACCTTCATCTATCTTATCAACAAACTATAAGTTATTTTCAGCCGCGTTTGATGAGTATGGCTTAAAAACATTCGCAAGATGTTCAGCGAAAATGTTAGCTTTTTCTTTCGGGTCGTTAAATTCCTTAGGAATGTACTGAGTGAATCATTTTTGAATTTGTAGATTTGTTTTTTAAGATTGTTGCTTGTACGGTTAAACGTTGTTTTATCATCTGGAAAACTACTAATTTGCCATTTTCTTCGAGCTCTTCTTTTCTCTATTATCAACTCTCTTATCTCTAAAGGATATTTTATTTCATTTTGTCTTCTATTAAAAAATGTTGGAGTACTTTCTTCAGCGGACTGTTGCACATCAGCAATAAATTGTTCCACTTGATGGTCAATTTGCTCGATTGTATCCATGGGAGATCTTAAATTTATAAAACCTAAAAACCTTTCTCTAAAATCATTCCAGTTTGTTTTCTTATTTACAAGCTTTGGATTACTTTTTTCTAGTACTTCCGATACACTTAGTGATAGAATCACTGGAGTATGATCTGATGACAGGTCATAATTACCTTCTACACTAATGTGATTTCGTTTGATTCCTTTAGCTACGAAAAAGTCAATAACGTCTGGTATTATGTTAGTATCGGAAGGCCAGTAAGTTGGCGACCTGGAGGAATAGAATTCGAAATTGTATTTACGGCCTGCTTGGAAGTCTTTTGCCTTTTGTTGATATAAGTCTTGAACCCCAATGGGTGTGTTTCGCATTTAAGTCTCCGCCAACAAGAAAGTTATGCCCAAGAAGATTAAATAGATCAGTATAGTCATCTTCTGTCGGGGAGCGCCTTGGTGGGCAGTATATAGCTGCTATCTTAAACTCTTTCTTTTTAATAGCAATACTAATAGTTGTTACTTCCATATTTTCACTAGTAAACTTGGCTACTTCATAATGTTTTAAGCTTTCTTTTATAAGAATCGCCGATCCACCTCTTGCCTTGTCAGCTGGATGTAGAGCGTGGTAACATCAATAGTTTTCTATTACATTATCTAGACTTTGCCCATTGGAGAAATGAGTTTCGGACACTAGGCAAATATCGATATGTTCTAGATCTAAAAAGATTTTTAATTCGGATGAATGTTGTATAAGACCGTGTGCATTCCATGTAGCGTAGTATTTTAAGTGTTCTGTCCATCATTGTTTTTTAAGAGCGACTTTTTCGCTTAGCAGTTTGATATTCAAATCCTGTTTATCAATTCTTTTAAGAATAAGTTGTAGCATTTCTTTCATGGATGTCACTTCGTTCTTCCGCACATTTTTAAAAATCTGAGAATATGTTTTCTTTTCATCGCTTTTACTTTGAACAGCCTTTTTAGGTGGTTCCTTCTTAGTATTGTTTTCGGCAGTTAAATCGGTATTTACTGTGTTTCTGGGTTTGTCTCTAGCAGATGTATTTTTGCTTTTGAACTCTTGGAATTTTTTGGCAACTGGGCAGCCTCTATAGCTTGCCGGGTGATTACCCTTGCAGTTCACACATTTTGCTTTCTGAGCTTTGCTCATAGGACAATTTTTAGTTGCATGTTTTCCTTCGCACTTTACTCATCCAAACTCTCAGTTGCAGTATTTTTGGGTATGACCAAAAGCTTGGCATCGTTTGCACTGCGGAACAACTTTAGATTTTCGGAGTGGTTCAATTTTAACAGCTATGCCCAAGGTTGATCTTACTTGAGATAAAAATTGGTGGTGGTGTAATTTTTTTGCTGTCTTTAGCGTGAGATATTGATTTAGCAACAGCTACCACTTTAGTTCCTGTAATCAACTTTGTTATTTTCGGATTTAGAGCTTTTCTGATTTCTTGAACGAGTCTCGGGACTACGTTTACGTTTCTTTGCGGTGCACTTATTTTTCCTTTTCTCAGTTTCAAACAAGAGATCTTTTTCATTAGTTTGATATTCAGGTTCAATATATTTTGGACTTAACTGAATCGTGGACTCTGATTCTTTCTTGTCAAGCAAGGAAACTTTCTCTTCGAGTTTTATTCACTTGCAGCTGAAGACTTTGAACTATAACTTCAAGTTGTTTTCTTGCCGGTCACATTGATCTTAAAATTTTGGTAATTAAAAAAAGAATCTTTATACTTAACATTACGTCCGAAATTGTGCTCAAGGACTAACTAATGAGCATTACTGGAAGTGTGGAAGTGCGAGTATAACGGGTGAATTGTTTAAGGGGGGCATGCAACTGAACATTGTTTGGAAAAATATTTGCAAAAAAACGAAAGGCATGAAACATTGCGGCGGTGTTCGAGTGATGTAAATGTTTCGGTTATAGTTATATCGCCTTTCATTTTCAAAGCTCTTTTTTGGATCCTATCTAAAAGACTCAAACTTGGTTTATGACCGCCTGCCCGAATATGTGAGTTATATTCAAGGTTTGGACAAATGAAAACTTTGTAAACCTTTGCACCGTCGGAGAAATCCTAGCACATTGCAGCGTTTTTGACATATACGATATCGAATATGTGATCATTCTGAGTACTGAAAATTGATTAGTTTCCCGGATGCAAGTACCACCCGTGGAAAGTGGCATTGGGGAAGGTTACGCTTTTGCGACAGTAGACAGCATTGAGTTTTTAAAAAACACTGTCAATATCAGAATGTAACGAGTAGTCCACATCCGAAGAACAAGGATGAGAATCTAAAAACAAGTTAAACAGTTGAGGGTCTGGCGTCAACGAAATATTTAAATGAATTCGAAGACAAGAGATCATTTATGAATATGAAGAGAAGACAAACGGAGACAAAACGGAGTCCTGTGAAACAGCAGCATTTATTTTATGAATTTTATTTTTGAAATATTTCAATACAACTTGTATCGAACGGTTAGAAAGGCAGTTTCTAATCCAAGAAAGAAGATATTCATCAATACGCATTTTCTATTAGAATTACTTTTTTAGAGACAAGCTAGAAAAATAATGTTTACCATCCACTCTGAATGAGACTTGAAAAATAAGATAGGATAGAAAAGCTTTCGTAGTTGTTTGAGTCGAAAGTACATTTTTACCAAGTTTTAGTATTGTTTTTTTTTAGAGTTTTATTTTTTGTAAGAAAACTGTCAATTAATAGGTTTTTAATTTTTTGTACAAAAACTGTCAATTCGATTTTTTTCAAAATTTTACTGAATGTTAACAATAATATTTTTTGGAAGATAAAAGTAGTTTAAAGCCAATATCTACAATTTTTGAAAAGATATTTGAGTCGAAAATCAATTTTTACCAACTTTTATACTTTTTTTTAGGTTTTTATTTTTTGTAAAAAAATGTCAATTCGATTTTTCTCAAAATGTGTTCTAATGTTGATAACAATATTTTTTATTAGTAAAAATTAGTTAGAAGCTATTATCTCAAAGTTTTTAAAAGATATTTGAGCCGAAAATCATTTTTTACGAACTTTTGTTAATTTTTTTTCGGTTTTTAATTTTTTGTACAAAAACTGTCAATTCAATTTTTTTTAAATTTTACTGAATGTTGAGAACAATATTTTTTAAAAGATAAAAGTAAATTAAAGCCAATATCTCTAAGTTTTGAAAAGATATTTAAGTCGAAAATCAATTTTTACCAACTTTTATTAATTTTTTTTAGGTTTTTATTTTCTGAAAAAAAAATATTTCTTATAAAATAAAATAAGTTTGAAGCATAGATTTCAAGTTTTTGAAAAGATATTAGAATCCATATTCAATTTTTAATAACTTTTAATAACTTTGAGTAATGTTTTTTCTAAAAATGTTATCAGATGTCAAAAACATTATTCTTAGATGCACAAAATTGTTTTGGAGATGAAATCATATTTAAGTCGTAAAATTTTGGAGGTGTTACATTTTTTTTCAAAAAATATACTTTTTTGATATCACGTTACAATATATATACAAGTCTCTAGCGTTTTTGGTTCGTAAGATATTTAGGGTTAACCAAAATGTTCACCTTTTTTTCAAACTGCTATGGTAAAAAAACCACCCACGCAATTTTCTTGAGAGCCCTTTTTGCATCTGTCTGCCTTATTATCTGTATAACAAAATTTATTTTAAATCGATATCTTTTCTGGTGCTTGAGCTATGGACGACGAAAAAAACGTCACGATCGTACGGACGTACGAACGTACGGACGTACGAACGTACGTGAATACGCACTAAAAATCCTTTATTTCGACTCTAGGAAACTTGAAACGTCGAGAAATTTCAAATTTTTCAATTTGACAAAACGGAACTATTACAATAACTTCTTATGGAAAGTTAAAAACCATTGCGGACACACAATTATTTTGGTCCTTTTTTTGTACGATTGGTCATTTTATTTTCAACTTTGGTCATGCAATTTCTTTTAAAGTGGCAACCGTGGTCAAAACAACACATCGAATTGTTGTTGGATTTCGATTATTCGTGGACCTAATGTCAAAATTACAAAAGCACCAATGTAAACAAATGGGTGTTGGTGGGTGAAACGCACAAAGATTCCGGTCTTTATATGGAGTGTCTTTGGTCCTAATGCCCAAAAATAATTTCACAAAGTTTAACGCCTTTCTCATATTTCAAAATTTTAACTTCTTTTGGGCAAAATTACTTCTAACAATTTGAGCGTGCATTTATTTAAAATTTATTCGACTTCCAGAAGCCTTCTGACCAATTTTGGATATGACATTTTAGGATTTGGACGTTATGATTTGTGCAAAAAGACCTAACGCCACGTTTTCGTTTTCGACCCCTGGTATCTTAAGAACAAACAATGATATTTACTTCAATATTTTGTTATCTTGCGCGAAATGTACTCGTACTACTTTATATCTTGTAAGATTTTTAAAATTATCCACAGAATGGGAATCTCAGCCTCTTTTTTAGCAACGATTTGGGCATTCTTGGATATTATTATTCTTAAATTCTCTTTTTCTACTTACAGTTTATTAAGGCATGATCTAACTTACACTACGAGTGACAAACTTGAGAGAACAGTTGAAAAACTTGGAGTTCTTTTGTGTAATATAGCAATTTTAAAGCTTTAGACCTACTCTTCTAGTGAAAATTGTTTAAACTATATTCGTTCGCCTTAAAGCCCTAACTGTCTTCCTTTTATGATTTTACGATATTTCCGTTCATCATTAATGTTTCTGTTTTACTTCTATAGAGTATTTCAAAAACTTCCTTCCTCAAAAATGTACTATGTATCATGCCAAAGACTGTTTTAAATTGAAACTTCCATATCTTTTAAAAAACTAAAGCCAATAAATGTGTCCTTTTCGGAAAAAAAACTTTAACAATATATTTTACCATTTAAAGTTCTAATAAATTAAATAAGAAAAAAAAAACAACAAACTTAAAGTACCTAAAATTTTCTTCAGTTAAAACTTTGACTAGACATAAAAAAGTACAATAAAGTTTATCTATGTTTCTAAATTTCATGGATTGAAAATCGATTTGAATGCAAATGATTGCTTGTTGTTGTTTTATTTTTTTTTTCTTATGACGCACATTTTATAACCTTTGATGTATCTCCTCCCTTTTTTAAAACAACTGTCAAAACAACACATTATTTAACCCTCTTTGTGAGTGACTGCGGTGTGGGTAGGTATACGGCAAACATCCGGTAAGGCTTCTGTGAATTCTGAATAAACGAATAAATAGTAACTTTTGGATTAAAGATAGAAATTAAATTTTATTTACAAAAAGGGAAATAGAGGCAATTCTATTCAAACCATAGAATTCTGAAATAACATTCAAATAACTTTTGTCAATTTTATTTTATTTATGTATATTGATTCTTACTTCAATAATTAATAAAAACAAAGCTACAAAACCCGACTCTATGACCTTTCACTTGGCTGTTACACAAATAAATTACACACGCACTATAAATCTTTTGATGCGTACCTACTCCTTATAATATATCCTTTCAGCCAGACCAAGGACCAAAAGGAGTCTGTTTTCCTTTTTGAGTAACAAAAAAAGAAGATAAAAACGACAATACCTATACCTCGCAAGGACCAAACCAAAATGAACCAACAACATCCCAATTCCCAATGCCATGCCAAGGACTTGGCTCGATTCGGTATGGCTCGTCGAATCATTGAATCAAGAAGATGAAGAAGAGTTATTTATTTTATTCGATGACTACGACAACAAGGACGACAGAGAGTAAGAGCAGAATGACGCCTTTACGTCCTTCTATTTACTTAGAAGTCGATTTGGTGGAATATTACAAAAGTTTGATCCTTTTATGAGTTTATAACTTTGTACAATCTTTGTTCTTATATTAATCGAAAATTTCCTAAAAGCACATAAACTTTTCTATGAAAACAATAATTTGTTTGTATTAACACAGCTCATTGAAAAATAGCTACATAGGTCCTTAAATTCTGTAAAAATGAAAAGTCCTTTTGAATTAAGAAGACGATGGAGCCTGTAGTCAAAGAAACACCTGCTCTGCTGGAATATTTCCATTAGACTGATAACATTTTTGCGTATTTCGTAAATTGAATTCGATTTATTTTTCGTTCTATTTTAATAAAAGCTTTTTTATGGAATAAAAGTTTCTTCCTTCCAAGGGATGTTTTTTCAACATATTAAGCTCCTTTGTCGATTTCGAGTCCGGCGTCTGTCTGAATAAGATTCAAATTTGAAAAATAACGAACTCTCCTCGTATTTGGCTACTTCCGGCTGGGAATTTGCTGAATAAGAGGAGAACTTTTGTGAAGACCTGCGGTACAGTGGAGTGATACTGGGTATTTAAAAAAGTATTAAAGGGCATTCAGTGGCATTGGTTATTATTCATCCGTTCACAGAGCACAAGCACACTAATCGGAGTTATGCAAATTCAAGGCGATCCATCCCAGTTCCGAGACTGAAAATATTTGTCCTCGGAAAAAAAACGAAGAAAAAAATATCTATAAAATAAAATAGAGGAAAAAAGGAGAGGGTGATGAGATGGACGCAGAAAATGTTATACGTTCCTCGAGTTTCAAGGCAGGAATAAGATTACATTTTGTAGGAACATTAGATTTCGCATTCAAATGGAATTTTAAGAAGACTATAAGGATTTATTATAGAATTTAACAGTTATTTTTGTTTCTTTTCTTATGTTACGACTTTAATATTAGAACATTTATTTTTTTGTAGGGCTATACCTATCTAAGAGTTTAATTTAAAAAAGTTAGATTGAGTGTGGGTAATATGTCCAACTGTGCCACCAAATGATGATGATATTTTTAGCTGGAAATTCCTTTTTCTCAGTTATTAGGACTTAAATGGATAAAGGTCAAAGAAAACGGTGAAAAAATTCGGAAAATTATAAAGACATATTTTTTTGAAAATGTGTTTTGCATAAGTTTATTTAAATTAAGGTTAGTTCACAACTGGATTTCGTTATGCAAAGAGTGGTGCAACCATAACGCACGACAATATAATTCTGAGTTACATAATATGTCGCGTCAGTTTAAATTGTCCAACTTAATTTGACAATACTTTTTTTCAATCTTTGACAAATTTAACTACGAAAAAATACACCATTGAGGACCTTGTGTCAAAAGGATCGGCACGTCAAACTTTACCCATTCTTAGGAAATGGAGTTATAGAATTAGCTGAAACAGGGCATGTACCGAGAAGGTGCGAATAAATGTTTCCTCCTCCCTCTCGTCCATGCAGCTTCTGCAAAAGTCATTTGAGAATACAAATAGCCGCGTGGAGTACTTTCCCATTAGACAGTTTCCGGTTATGACACCGATTATCGAGCTTATATGCGATCTGCTTAAAGAGAGCAAGCACCTTGAGCACTAAAATAAAGTGTTGGCCAGCTGTTTTTTATGACCTCACACGTGTTGATGTTATTCCTATAGGTGTTTGCCTTCTTCATACCTATTCCTGCATTAAAAACAGTTTACATGTAGCGATTGGTATGCCAGGTATGCCACCGAAATAAATTTGAATGATTATCTGTAAAAAATTCTATTTAATAACTTTAAATAGAATCAGTAGAGATATCGACTTTAAATAAATTTCGTTTTACAAATAATAATGCAGAAAGTTGCAGAAAGGACTCTCAAAAAAATGTAGTGGGTCATTTTTTTAACATAGCAATTTAGAAAAAAAAATTGAACATTTTGGCTAACTCAAAATATAGCACAAATCAATAACGCTAGAGGCTTGAATTTAATTTAAAATTATGTACTGTAACGTGATTCCAAGCAAATATATTTTTGGAATCAAAATTTCTTAACGGTTTTTATAAATCAAAAAATGAAAATAAAAATATTTGTCACTTCGAAAATTTTACGAACAAAAATGATTTTATTAAATAATATTAAATTTTGAGAATAATCGAATCACTGTTTTTTTTACAAAAAATAAAAACCCAAAAATAAATTATAAAAGTTCGTGAAAATTGATTTTTGACTGCAATATCTTTTCAAAAAATTGAGATCATGGCTTCTAACTAATTTTAACTTATATAACATAATATTTTCAACATTCGGACAAATTAACAGAAGTTGTTAAAAATTAATTTTCGACTATACTATCTTTTCAAAAATTTGAGATTATAGCTTCAAGCTAATTTTATTTTATAAGATATATTATTTTCAACATTCGGTTAAATTTTGAAAAAAATCGAATTGAAAGTTTTTTTTTTTTAAATAATAACCTTAACAAAAAAATTAATAAAAGTAGGTACAAATTTATTTTCGACTCATATATATTTCCAAATTTTATCTTTTATTTTTTCTTACAGAAAATATATTTTCCAACAATCAGTAAATTTTTTATTAAAATCAAATAGTCCGTTTTTCATAAAAAAATTAAAAATCTACAAAAATAGAGTAAGAGTTAACCCGATAGATGAAGTAAATAAATAAAAAAAAAAAATAGTACGTTGTAAAAATTGATATTTGGTTCTCGATATCTTGTGAACAATGGAAGATATTGACTTCAAATTAGTTTAATTTATCCATTTTTTATTTGTTTATATAAGAAATAGATAGAAACTTTTAAGAAAAGCTACTAAAATTGGTAAGAATTGGTTTTCGGCTAAAGATCTCATTAATTTAAATAGATTTTGAAATCAAACTATTTCATCATATGCAAAATATTATTGTTAATTTAAACATTTTCTTAACTAATTCAACTGACTTCTTTTTTAACAAAACACGAAAACCTACAAACTTTTTGAGCAAGACAAATCGACAGACGGGATGGGAAGTGATCAGTGTGGGTCGTATCCTATCCTCTTTTTTTATTTTTATATTGAATTCTTATTCGGTTATACAGAATGCTTTGGTCTTACACAGTTTTGACCACAATAGAAAAACTCACCGATTCATTGTAGACAGGACATCCTTTAGTTGAAGTGTCCATGCAGCCTGTTCTTCGGACTATTTTTTAATAATAAGTGCACACTCAAGGGGATAGTACTACCCTTATTATGTAGACACAGTGTGAGAACTAGAAAACGGAGAGAGGGGTTGAAAGGAGGTGTCGGTGCACATTTGATTTGAATTCCTGAATATTGCAATGGCTGGGAAAGACAGAGTTTGACAAGTCATTCCACCTTCGTGTAGTACGGCTAAAGAACGAATCGAGGGTATATTGATGAGCTTTCCTAGAAGCGCTTGTCTTACGGTTGAACTTGTTAAGGGGAGGAGAAGAAATACAGTAGGAAAAACATATGAATTAGATGGCGCTCATTAAACGGCAGTACTCAACTGGAGGCATTTAGCTCGGGACTGAGTTAAATGGAGAAGTTTGTTTGATAAGGTCTTAGTTCCTACAGGAATGTAGGGCCACCTTAAGTTAGTAAGTAATTAACTAAGTATGAAAGAAGTAAGATTACGATAAAAAAAAAAAGTTTGTAAAATCGGAACTTGGAAAATCTTGAACCAAGTTTTGTGGTTTCTTCAAGCAAGAATCCTATACACAGTAGATTCTACCTCAATTGCATATACAATAACCACCATCAATTCATTTTTCAAAAGCTATTGATTGAATAATTGAATGATTCATATTAAAATACAAAAATCTGGGTTTCAAAACAGTACAAATGTTCGCCTGGTGATACCATTTACCAATATTTTACCCCTCTACAGAAATCAATTAAAATTTGTTTTATCATATTCGTACGTCATGTTTCACGTTAGTTATATGTTTCAAATTTACTCATGGAAATAAAATATATATTAACCCACTAAACCAAACATGTTTGTTCGTCACATAATTTGCCAATCTCAAATAAACTAAAAAAATGTAACCATTATTTTCCCTTATGATTCATTGTTACTCTTACTAAGCACCAAGTGGTTTTAATTTAAAACATTTCACAAGTAGGCAGAGAAAAAAAAGCAGCTGTGATTGGTGGAAATCTTTTATTTTAATATTCTGCTATTATTTGGTTTTATTTACATCAAGAATCATTATACATACCTGCGCAAAGTTTTAGACAGAATTAAAGTTCCGGGACTTAGATACATTTGCGTCATAAAATATCGAAGTGTGCCACAAAATATTTTTTTATTTGCAATTAAAATTTCAAATTAAATGGAAAATTTTATGATTATAAACTACACCGCTACGCAACTATTATTATTTTAACTTTAGGAACTTGTACGGTACAAAATTAATAAAAGAAAGTTTATATCAGATAAACCAGATGGACATTTTAAAACCTCGTGTACGTTATCATCAGCCGGTTTTAATCTACGCAAGTGGACAGCCAATCATAGAGACTTGATTGAAGATACATACATATATTAATTCAAGATCGCGAATACGATTTCGAGCTCCCTTTTGATCTATCTAATCACGTGAAAACTCTTGGCATAAAATGGTTTCCTAGCTGCGATTTCTTTTCATATAAAAATGCACAGGAACCAAATGAAACGACAACGAAAAGAACTATTTTATCGACCGTCGCCAAGCTTTTCGATCCGCTTGGAAGGATTTCACCATGCATAATCACTGCAAAGATTATTATGCAGAAGCTCTGGGATCACGGATGTGATTGGGACGAGGAAGTTCCAGCCCACATCAAAAAGAGTTGGGAAGCTTTTCAGCTAGAACTCCCGATGATAGAAAATGTGAGAATTCCGCGATGGAATCGAATGAGCCCATCAAATAAAGCAATCGAGTTGCATGGCTTCTGCGATGCTTCAACCAAAGCATATGGAGCAGTGGTTTATGTTCGAGTATTAGATAACAAAGGAGCTATCCACAATAACATACTTCTAGCAAAGACGAAGATTGCTCCGAGCAAGCGGACGATCACGTTACCTCGCCTTGAACTTTGCGGTGCAGTCATTTTGGCACAACTTTTGCAATATACTAGAGATGTCTTAGCCATTCCTAATGTTCGCATCTTTGCCTGGACTGATTCTACAATTGCTCTTGCTTGGATTCGAACAACTCCATCAAATTGGACAACATTCGTTTCAAATCGAGTATCCGAAATACAACGATTAATAGGCAGCGATCGTTGGTCTCATGTACCAACACAGCACAATCCAGCTGATCTGGCATCCATTGGCGTATATCCATCAATTATGGAATCCTTAGATGTCTGGTGGAACGGTCCAATATTTTTAAGATCGATGTGGGAGTTTGATGTACCCGGTCAAGTTGAAAGTGTTGAAACAGAAGAAGAACGTCGTCCAGTAAAGATCCATACTATTCAAGTTGCTGAAGAACTCACCAGCGTAATTATTCACAGGATCTCGAGCTTACACAAGGTAATTCGAGTAATAGCGTGGTGGCTTCGATACAAAACCAATCTCCGAGCCATGAGTCTGGTCAAAAAAAAGTCAAACATTAGCAATGTGGTAGTGACTGCCTCGAAACTCACCGGACCATTAAGGGTGTCGGAGTTGGAAGCAACTCGAACTCTTGCTATCAAAACAGCTCAGAGCGAGATGTTCTCCAAAGAATTGAAAGATATGCAAGAAAATAATAAAATATACAAACAATTACAATCACTAAATGCATTCATTGATACCATCGGAATTATGAGAGTCGGTGATCGACTTCAAAACTCACTGCTACCTTATGAGGCGCAGCATCCAATTTTGTTGAATAATAGTCACCATTTCACAAGACTTGTGGCAAAAGACGCTCACAAAAATACCTTGCATGGTGGAATCCAACAAATGATAGCGTACATACGTCAACGATTTTGGATTGGCCAAATTCGAAGAAGTGTGAAGTACCAACTACATCATTGCACGACTTGTTATCGGCAAAAGGCTGAAGAGATGCAGCAATTGATGGGAAATTTACCAGCTGCAAGAGTTCGTATGGCCAGACCATTTTGTCACACGGGCGTTGACTACGCAGGACCCATCGAAATCAAAGCCTGGAAGGCACGCGGCAGTAAAATCCTGAGAGTATATTTCGCTGTCTTCATATGCCTGACAACAAAAGCTATACATTTAGAAGTCGTTTCGGACTTGACGACACAAACATTTTTGGCAGCATTTAGAAGATTTACTGCCAGACGAGGAATTTGCAAACAAATTTATAGTGATTGTGGTACGAACTTTGTTGGAGCAAATACTGAACTAAACAAAATGTTAAAAGATGCACAACATGATTTTAAGGAAATCGCGGAAAACCTTGCAAATCAAGGTACGGAATGGCATTTTATTCCTCCCGCTTCTCCTCACTTCGGTTGATTGTGGGAAGCTGGTGTGAAGTCGGTCAAGTACCATTTAAAACGGATCGTTGGAACAGAGAGATTAACTTTTGAAGAGCTCACAACACTTCTAACTCAAATAGAAGCGTGCTTGAATTCGAGACCTTTGTGTCCTCTTTCCGATAGTATTGATGATTTAGATGTGTTAACCCCAGCACATTTTTTAATCGGAGAATCCCTTCATGCTGTGCCACAAGGTGAAATTGACATCAACATCACGTATATGGATAGATGAAAGCGAATCCAAGCGTTAATGGAGACATTTTGGAGTAAATGGAGTTCCGAATACTTATCCCGGCTTCAACAGCGTCCGAAGTGGATGAAAGTCCAAGAAAGTATCAAAATTGGAGATATCGTTTTGATCAAAGATGAAAGATTTCCACCGACTCATTGGAACCTAGCTCGCGTTCACTTACCCAATTCGTCTGCGAATAGCAATCACCAATAAATAATATTATCAGATAGTGGTACTACGCGAAACTAGAAGGGACATGTTCAGATGATTGCAGAACAAGGCTCCGGAATCAAGAACTTGGAGGGCGAAGAATGTGCGATTATACATGAAATATTTAAGAAAATAATAAAATTAATAATAGTAATAGAATTAATCAAATTTAAATAAAAGCAATGTAAATTCAACTTTAAAAACAGTATTGCCAACCTTTGTATGTAAAATTAAACTTATCGAAAAATTAAAAGAATTCAATGTCAAATTAAAGTTAACGCAAAGATATATGTTATAATTGGATATTCTATTTTAACCTTTGTAATAAACTTATACTTAAATTAACCTTCAAACTTTGCGGTTTAACTTATTCAATTGTTCTCTTTTTTTTCTTAATTGTTTTCATTAAAAAATTCTTGTTCAAAGTAAACACCATTAAAATAGTCTGTTACTATATTTTAATAAAATAAACACCCATTGATTTATCTTACACTTGTTCTTTTTATTCAAAAATAATACTTTTAATTAAAAAACCCTTTATATGAAGAGGGTTACGAAATTTCAAATGTGAAGTGACAGATCACATTAAATAACGAAATAGAAACGACCCCTTCTCTTAAAAATGTTGAGTTTATTAAATAATGACAATTTACAAAATGGCGATTTAAAACCAGGGTTCAGAGAATGATACAATTTAAATTAAAAATGGCAATAGTTGGAACATTCGAACGAACTTGATCTGATAAAAAAGGATGGCGCAAAATGTACACAAGATATGAATTCGTTAATATTTATTTTCATTAAATAGTTGCAAGTTAGAGGGTAAAAAAAAGAGATCAACGGCTCCATTGTCAAGATTAAAATACAATTTTCATTTACTTGCTAAAAAGATTCTGGGCCGAAATACAGCAAGTCATGCACTCATGCGTGACTGAATTATTTCAATTTGAATTACGTTACAGTTTATCAAACAGTTTTGCACAATTATTTTGCATTTTCTCATTGTCATCAGTCATTGAACCGATTTTCCACGGAATTGTTATAGACTATCAAAAGTCGCGAAAAACAATAGTTTAAACCAATAGCCCAAAAATGTTAACAACTTTCCAAATCTGTTAAGTATAAAATTTGCTAAAATTTTTGAATCAGTAATTTTTTCAAACGCTCAATTAAAAGTGAACAAAATTAAGTTAATACAAAAAAATTATTTAATAAAAATGGATAAGCTTACATTTAATTAAATTCAATAACTGATTTTTATGATTTAGAACGTCAGTGATTGTAGAAAAAAGTGGTTGCAATGGTTATAGAAGGTATTTAGGAACTTAGTTTTGAACACCCAGCCCGTTTCTTAGGTTCCAAAATTTAACTTTACCATTTTTGTTAAAAAGAAGAAAATATGATTAATATGCTCCAGCGGTTGAGCGTAAGAAAAAAAGATAGCCAGAAATACTTAAGCACTTTTAACACTTAACACAAAAATATTTGAAACATTAAAAATAGGTATCAACATATTTCTGCTTCACTATCTTTTATTACGAGGTGAAACACTTATTTTACTCTGCTATACATATCAAAAAGCCTTTGTTCATCCCAAACCTTTTAATGAAACTAAAGGGTGGTTACATTGTAAGGGCCGTTCTTGATTTTGAATATAATACAAACTATTAAGCAAATATTGTCATTTCTTTTTATTATGATAATACTGGTATGGTTCAATTATGTATGGTATAAAATATCTGCTAAACAGCCGCTGTGACCTCAGCAACACACCTCCATATGATGGTAATGGTACGATGACGCTGAGGCATGATTGATTTTTTTTGTTTAGCAAGAGGAGAGAGTGTTTAAAAGGATATGTCGGTGCGCATTGGTTTTGAATTATTGAATATTTCAATGACTAGGAAACACAGAGTGTGGTAAAGCATTCCCCATTCGCGTAGTACGGCTAAAAAAACGAATCTCTGTATTTGAAAGTATGGCCGAAGTTGGACTCGAGGGTATACTGATGAGAATTCCTAGAAGCATGAGTATAATGGTTGAACTGTTTAAGGGGAGGAATGCAGCTGGATATTTCATAAAAGCATAAACCGTTTAAATAATGGTAAAAAAGAAACCTTACGACAATATTCAACCTTTGATGGCCTATGCCGTAATGTAATAAATTATATCATCCTTTAGCTGTGGAATTGTTGCTGGCTTATCAACTTAGACCTTTTTCTTTCTATAAGAAATAATTTCGAATAAAGAAATCCAAAGATGTTAATTCACATGATCTTTACAACCAATTGACAGCGCCACCGCGTGATATAACACGGCCTTTGAATTTGTACCACAAAAAAAAACAGTGTTCGTCCACATCCATATCTTCCAATTCGTGCCATTAAAAGTTCGTCATCATCTCAGGATGCCGAACACCATTCACAGTAACTGCCATGCCCGGCTTCATTTTGGAAAACATAAACGGCCGGAAAATGCTGACAGTCCATAAACCGCACGAAAGAGCCACTGGTTGTGGGTGCATTGATTTTTCGACAGTCACACTTGGATTAGCATTCGCCCAAATATGGTAGTTCTGCTTATTGACGGGCTGAAAATATTCCGTATCACTGAATAATGGATCATTGCCATTTCTTACCATTGACGATGCTGGAAATGATCAAGAGCCTTTAGTTCTTGAGTCAATTGCACATTGTAAGACGTCATTTCAGCCACACTATCGCAAACAGCAGCAATATTTTCTACAGTACCAGCATGTGCTTATGTTTTCACGTCTCCTACAGACCCGGTTTTCTCAGATTTTTTAACGATTTTTCTGATTGTACGCATATTTGGACGATCAAATAGACAGAAAATATCTCGTATACATTTTGATTAGAATCATTTTCATAACAAGTCTGAATAACTTGATTGCTTGATTATATATTTTCCCTGGTTCAAATTAGTCTTAAATTGAGAAAAGTCAAATGAAATCCCGAAAAAAACTCACTTCTTCAACATCGGCACAAAAATCCTTTATTTGAAAGCTAAAGCTATTTATCCGAGCTTTCTTCTCGATATTAAACTTGATGTCATAATTTAAATAGGTTTCATCTTAGTAGGAATTTCGGTTATGACCAGAATCTAGAGAGAGAACAAACCCCTTTATGAAACACTGCCTATGTATAGTGTATACTCTTTATCATGGTCTTATTTCACTTGGCTTTATTTCATTTTATATATTTCGGCGCCAAGCTATGATTCGTAGTACATTTTTTGAACTGGATAAAAAGGATGAATGCAGTTTAATTGACTTCTACGATTCCATTTAAAATGTTAAGGTTGCTCCGAATTCTGACACTTCTCTAAACAATTCTTAGTTTTCACCTGTAAATAACTAATTTGGCAATCACTTGATATATAACAATAAGATTAATAAACATAAGCACTAAAATTGCCAAATATTAACATTGTCCACGCAACATCAAAAAAAGACGCACAGAAGTTTGACGTTTTTGATTTCTTTGTTTTTCAAATTGTAATAAAAAACAAATCGAAATTAAATTGTTTGTTCTAAATCTGTTTCCGCGTGTTTTTTTTTCTTTCTTTTATCTATTACCGAATATGTTATTATTTAAATACATATTTCTAAAGCGCCAGTAAAATTTCTTTTCCAAATATTTGAATATTTTTTTAACACAAAATACAAGTGTTTAAATAATTGTTTAACAATACATTTGTTTAATTTTGATATTTTGGCATTTTTGCCTCATTTAATTCGAACATGTGCACAAATAAGGCTTTTAAGAAATATGTGTTTTGTATTATTAATTTGTTATAAGTTAAAACAATGTTATGTATTATATTTGCTATACCAAAAATGCGTTATCAATGAGTTTTTGAAAATATATAAATGGTGTTTACGGCATCAGTGGACAAAAGGTCGTAGACATGGCACAGCACTTAGTAGTATTGGCAGTTCTTTTGCCCATGATTTTGGGAGTAATGGGAGATCCTCGAACAAGTAACATAACAACGGTAAAATACAAAAGTTTTTGAAGTGAGATTTCGTGTTTTAAAAGTGTATAAAGTGTATGTTGTTTTCTAGGTATCTGTAGTTCAGAAATACGGCTATCCAATTGAAACTCACAAAGTAACAACAAATGACGGGTATATTCTTACCATGCACCGTATTCCTTATTCCCCTAACCCTAATAATACTGCAGACGAACCTTCTTCCGAACCCAAACCAGTTGTCTTCATCCAACACGGTCTGTTGTGTTCCTCCATCGACTGGGTTATGCTTGGACCAAAGCGGGCATTAGCTTTATTGCTCGCTGATGAAGGCTTCGACGTGTGGTTAGGCAATGCTCGTGGAAACACTTATTCCCGTCAGCACATCAATATGGACGCCGATAAGGATGGCAAGTACTGGGACTTTGACTGGCATGAGATTGGGACGATAGATCTACCAACAATGCTTGATTACGTTCGTGAGAAGACAGGCGTTAAAAAGGTCGTTTACATCGGACACTCTCAAGGAACTACCGCTTTCTTGGTTCTTAACTCACTTAATCCCGACTATAACAAATATTTCGAATCAGCTCATTTACTATCGCCAGTGGCTTACATGAGCCATTTGACTTCCCCGTTTGTCAAATATGTTGCTCCACTTTTAGGCCGTCCCACATTAATAGGACCTATGGATCTTTTGGGACATTACGAATTCAAACCAAGCAAGACCCTTATGAATATAGTTGCAGCAATGATGTGTGACAAAAAAGCCCATAACTACAAGCTTTGCTCGAATGCACTGTTCCTGGCTGCTGGATTCGACAGTGACACTATTGATCCCGTAAGTTCCTTTGATTGATCTTTTCTATAGTGCTTCAATTTGAATGTGATTTAAAATTTATTTCAGAGCATAATTGACGATGTTATGGAAACTGGTCCTGCTGCAGCATCGACCAAACAATTCTTGCATTACATGCAGGAATACAATTCCGGGTATTTCAGAGAGTTTGATTATGGAATGGCCCGCAATTTGATTAAGTACCGATCAACCAAACCTCCAAACTATCCCATTGGCAACATCGATGTTCCTCTTTATTTGTACTACAGTGACAATGATGCCTTAGCTGCAGTTGAAGATGTCCATCAACTAATTAGGGAGCTTAATTGTGTTCAGAAAGCTTATAGAGTTCCAGAAGCTAATTTTGATCATTTGGGTCAGATGTACAATCCTAGGATCAGAGATCATGTTTATGATATATTAAAACACAACATTCATAGCAATACCGCAACTGGGCGCACAATTTAAAAAAAAAAGGAGATGTCATTTTAAATGCCAACAAATATAACTAAAGGTTAATAATTTTGGATGTTTATTGTTTGAACTTAATTTTTGTAAAGTTTATATCAGTTTACAACATTTTTTTTGAATAAAACCCGTTTTGAGAGTCTTATTTAAAGTTACATCTTTTGATCATTCTTTTTCTTGTCATATTTTTAGAAATTAAAAACTCAATGATCCATTCTAGTTCTGTCCTTTCCACGTTAGGAAAATGTGCTGCTAATATCTTTTTCTGTCTTTTTCTAGTATGTTGAATTTTAAAGAGTTTTCAAACGTGAGGTTTCATTTTTATTTAGGCTGAGAAATTAAGGGTTTAAGGTTCGAACAAGTATATCATAAAATTGTATGATTAGAATCCTCGAAGCGGTTAACCCTGAATTGCGTATTTAAAGGCTCCCAAAATCATCTTTTTGGCGACACTCATAAGATTGGAAGATTGAAAAATGATTGGCTTCAACACCAAACTTTATCAACATCCTCAAATTATAGTTAGGAGCTACAGCAGTATGTCGATTTTTAGAACTAAATTAAATTAGGTAGCGCAACAGTCCGTTGAGGACATCATGACTTACAGCTTTCAAACATTCCTCTGTGGGAGTAATGTTGTCAGGGATAGAGGGGACCAACAGTTTTAAGGCGAATAAGAACTACTAGTTTGAGAAAGCATTTTCATGACAATAATTACTCTTCAAGGATATATCAATTTCACGCAAGAGGCAGTAGGGATTATCCTAAGGGGTTAACCCAAGACCAAGGCATGCCAGCCCTACGCACAAGCCATCATTTCAAAGGTACTACAGATTTTTAGAACTAACAATCGCATTTTATAGGAATGGGGAGTTCGTTCATATGAAAGGATTCCCAATGTTTGGGGTATGTAATACTTTTTTAAGGACTAGATTCATTTTTTACTTGTCGTTTTAAAACTAAATAACTCTAAATATTTTACGAACAAAAAATTATGTCATCTGTAGCACAATTGAATGCAAAGAAGAATGACGTTTTTGACAACTGGTCCAATTTTGAGAAAAATCTAAATTATGTTTTTTCATTTCACACTTAAAGTTGTTGTAAATTTTTTTTGTTGAAATTTTAGAAAAATCGTTAAAGTTGAGCTACAGTCCTGGGTGGACCTGGACCTCAACCAACATGCGTCTCCAGCCAGCTCGGTCTCTAGTTAGCTGTCTAAAGTTTTGCACACCAAGTTGGTTAAGGTCCGCTCCCACCTGCGTGCACCTCCTGAGTGGCGGTCTTCTTCTACAAGTCAGTGTAACTGTACATCCCGTGCACTGTACAGTTCGTCGTTGTATTTTCTTTTCCACTCTCCATCTATGCAGACGGGACCAAAATTTACTCGAAGAATTTCATTTTCTCATCATCCAAAAAAGTATTTAAAAAACCCAATACTCAATACCAGAGAAGATATCGAATTCAAATAAATTTTGTCATACAGATAATAATGCAGAAAGATGCAGAAAGGACTCTCTCTCAAAAGTGTGTGTTTTTTTACCATTTCAATTTAAAAAAAGGTGAACATTTTGGTTAACCCTAAATATCTCACGAACCAATGGCCCTGGAGACTTGATATATATTGCAACGTGATACCTAACCAGTATCACGTTTCTTTATAAATCGACAAAACTGAAAAAAAATTGTCACCTTGAATATCTTGCGAAAAAAAAATTATTTTTATCTCGAGAATAATTTTGTGCAACAAAGAATAACGTTTTAGACATCTAGTAAAATTTCAATAAAAATAAAAAAAATACAAAAATTCTTAAAAATTGATTTTCGACTGAAATATCTTTTTAAAAAATTAAGGTATTGTCTTCAAATTAATTTTATTTTATAAAAAATATTGTTTTCAACAATCTGTAAAATTTTGAGGAAAATCGAATTGACAGTTTTTTACAAAAAATAAAAACATTAAAGTCATTACTAAAAGTTCATAAAAATTTAAGAATATTGCTTCAAACTAATCTTGTTTTATAAAAAATATTGTTTTTAACATTCGGTAAAATTTTGAGAAACATCGAATCAAAAATTTTTAGAAAAATCGAACGATAAACTATGAGCTTTGCAAGAAAGCTTTCTGTAATTTCGTTTAATTATATATTTGACGGAGTATGATTATTTTTGTCTATATTTGTTGTGTTATTCGAAGGAAAATTAAAATTTTAAAAACACGTAAGCTCACTAATAAGGCTAATTCCATTCTAAGTTGGAAAAAGGGAATCAAAAGAATTTCCAAACCTTATGGTGTGAAGCAAATCCAAGGGTAAAAAAAGTTCCTAATATTTGCGTTGAGAGGGTTAGGATGGGCTTAATCATCTATCATAACAGCACAGACTTAAACTTTCTGATATCCCGAGTCTTGAGACTTTAGTTTTTAATTTTGTGTGTTTAATGTTCAATTATTAAATGGAAATATTGACTTTTTGCAATGTACATCAACAAACTTTAATATTCTCCCAAAGAAACCTGAACAATAAAAACGATTGTTTTATATTCTAAACTGTCAGACTAATTATGAACAATGTTCTTCTTTGAAAAACACGTTTAAGTTATTTAATTAAATAAATTTTAAATATATCAACTTGTAAAATTAAACTTAACAATTAAAAGTGTATATAAAGTGAAACGAACTCTGTAAAGTTAGTACTTTACTGATTTAAAAAAAAAACGAGGCTCGGATGTGACCCACACTGATAACTTCCCATCCCGTCGATTTGTCTTGCTTAAAAGTTTGTCTATATGTACTCGTATCAATTTTTACCAAATTTGCGTACTATTTTTTGTAGATTTTATTTTTTATGAAATAACGGATATTTTCTGTTAAATAAAATAAGTAGATAAAAGTAGTTTAAAGCCAATATCTACAATTTTTGAAAAGATATTTGAGTCGAAAATCAATTTTTACCAACTCTTATTAATTTTTGTTTAGGTTTTTATTTTTTGTAAAAAAAACTGTCAATTCGATATTTCTCAACATTTTTCCGAATATTGAAAACAATATTTCTTATAAGATAAAATAAGTTTGAAACCTAAATTTCAAGTTTTTGGAAAGATTTGAATCGATATTCAATTTTTACCAAATTTGAGTAATGTTTTTTTTAGATTTTTATTTTTTATTAAAAAAAAACTGTCTATTCGATTTTTTTTTAAATTTTAAGATGTCAAAAACATTATTCTTCGTTGTACAAAATTGTTTTGGAGATGAAAACATATTTTAGTCGTAAAATTTTGGAGGTGACAAATTTTTTTTTCAGTTTTTTTTTGATTTATAAAAAAACTGTTAAATGGATTTTTTTTTCAAAAAATATACTTCTTTGATATCACGTTACAATATATTATATAAAATTTAATTCAAGTTTCTAGTGTTTTTGGTTCGTAAGATAGTTAGGGTTAACAAATATTTTCCCCTTTTTTAAAAAAAAAAACACCCACTCAATTTTCTTCTGCATCTTTCTGCCTTATTATCTGTATAACAAAATTTATTTGAAATCGATAACTCTTCTGGTTCTTGAGCTATGGACGACGAAAAAAACGTCGACGTACGTACACATGCACGCACAGACATCTTTCTAAATCTTTTATTTCGACTGTAGGGACCTTGAAACGTCGAGAAATGTCAAAATTTTCAATTTGACAAATCGGACCCATTACAATAACTTCCTATGGGAAGTTAATAAGGTGAGTCCGGAGAGGGGTGTTATATCCAAGAAGCCTCTGTTAATAAAAGAATTATTTGGAGTGTACTTTGATGGACGAAAGGACTAAACAGTTTCCATGACTGATTCTTACAGACGAAAAATGCTTTCCGAGGAACTTATAAGTCTGGTCAAAGAGCCAAACTAAGAATGTATGGGACACATTTCCTTATTAAACGGAAGAGCATTTAACGTAAGTCATGAATAAAAAAGAGTTCTTGAATGATAAGGGTGCGGAGGAACAAATTAGTTTTAGTTGAATGTGCCTGAACCGCTGTCAATACTGGATTTAAAGTAGGTGTAATAAGATGCAACAATTACAGAGGCCATTGCAATGGTTCATCTGTCAACTCCACGCGAGTGAACTACCATTGCGGTACTTATTTGAGCACCTCGACTGTGCTACGACTGGCCCACTAAGCTCTATAGAACCAATAGGAAAAGATCTAAAAGATTGCTAGATTTTGCCTTTGGTAGTCTTTAAATCAATAAGCTGTACCTTACCCGATACCGATTAATCCAACCTCTTTCAGATTTGTGCCTCTATCAATAATTATGGTCATTGAAAGTGTATGCTCCGATGTGGTTTTCTATTAAAACAAAGCCAAGTTGCATCTACAGATCAAAACACTTGCATAAAACTATACTTCTGTCGAGATATATGCCGGAACACTTGAAAGCTGTGATAGATCCTGTAATTCAAAGGAATGGCTTTTTTGGACATCCTGAAAACATTCTTCTTACGATGTTGGCAGACGAAAGGAAATCAATAAACGTGTTAGCCTCGCGAAGGATTTTGAAATGCAGAGATGCTTTATATTCTGGTTCAAGAATATTTAAAGTTCCGGAATTTGACTTCAATTCTTAGGACTACATTGACTTCATTGCTGGGAAAGAGTTGAAGGTTAACGAGCCACCACTACTGAAAAATATTGAAACTGACATCATAAAATAATGTATAAAAATACCAGACAAAATTTATTCAATTATGTTGCCTATTCTGAAGAAATTTCCCTGTCACACTCAAGCTACGGAAAGGTGTGTCAAAATTGTTACAGAGGACTCAGCTCCAGTATGCGGTGCAACCAGAAGGTATGGGTTCATCAGAACAAAAATTCAAATTGAAAGTAAATTTTGTTCTTGCAACGGATATGTTGCCTTAACAATTTTATTATATCATGTTTTTGAAATATATTTAAAAAAAAATATAAAAATAATGTTGAAAAAAAGTTAATTTCAAACTTAAGCAAGTAGTTAACATTAAGGTTTGAATTCGAAATCAGCACAAAAAATTAAGTTCAAAACTTATTTTTTAAAGCTAGAAAGTTAAACAATTCAAGGTTTTTTTCGAACCATCGGTGTTCAAAAGGTAAAAACTCCTAAGTTTATTGTTATAGTTTTTAGAATTTTTTAATAAACATATGTATATATATATACAATTATATAGACAGTAAAATCAAATTTTTATAAGTGAAGTTTTTATAAAATTTATTAATTTTTTTTTTACTTAAGTGCTTTCACAAAAACAATGTTTATTGTTACTTATTGTTAAGTATCCTAAGGACTTGTTTTTGTGCTATTGGGTCTTTTTTTGTATCGTTTTTAATTTATTAAATATGGTAAAACATCTTATTTTATGTGGTAAAATATCAAATTAAACTTAACCTATTTTGCAACAAAAGGTCATGACTTTCTTGTTTGAAAAGATTTATTCAACGAGGGTAAAAAAGAAAGTTTTTAGGGAGAATATTTTTAAAATGGATAAACACCCAAAAACCACTTAAATCGACTTAGGAACCTTTACTTTTTGAGCACAGAATTATATAGAGTCAAATAAAGACTCATATCTCAAAAGAATTTAAAGAAACTAAGCAAAACATTAAAAAGATTTAAATTGAATCTAGAATAGAAAGATTTGTGCCTTGCAAAATCATCGTACAATTTATTGTTTAGCAATATTTTGAGTTTAAATTTAGCCTTAAACAATACTGATGATGAGATTCGAACAAAATAAAGGACATCTTAATTACTTAAAAAAGTGTTTCCTTTTTGTCGGAAAAAAAAGAAGTAATTTTAAAAGAACTTCAACAAACAAATACTTTAACACTATGAATAAATTGATAAATCATTTATAGTTGACACATAATGAGCGCATTCAATCTTCTATTATAATAATTCACTTTCAACACGAAAACCTGCATGCTCATCTCGAAATCTCTTTGCAGCAAACAACCACCTTTCTAACCCTTGAAGCAACAAAAAGTATCTGAAAAACTGTCTCTTTGTTGTTGGTCTTCGAAGGTGTATAAACCTATTTCAAACCCAAGCCAACCACCGTATATAGCCTTCAGCCAAGAGCTAACACTCTTCTTAACAACCAACAAACGTACATAAAGGATATAGGGAGCAATGAAAAGGTGCGGTGTATCTTCTTTTCATCGATCAAACCTGGTAGTAAAATAATCGTAATAACCGCTGACGATGATGGTTAAAGTTTTTTCCTTAGAGTTTCCTTTATTTTTTAGTTGCGAAGGATTGTATTAACCATGCTGAAGGCGGATTTTCTCGTCTCTTCGTCTTATAAGTAATAAAAATAAGAAAACTAAGAAACAAACCCTTAAATGACAACGACGACGACGACCTACGGAACGTGCGTCAAGTCGTCTTCAAAAATGAACTCTCGTCCGTGTTCCAGAGTTTATCATATTTCATTTCCTTTTGAAAAAGAGAAGTCACTGCATTGAAAGAGTTCCAACTTATAACACGGAGATTCACCTAACACCAACTACCTTCACTCTATTCACCATTTTATTTTTATTTCAAGGACGTCAATCACACAGGATAAGGTACTAAATCCTGTGAAATGAGAGTTACCAAGATTTTCCTTCGTTACTATCCCCCAGGTAAAATAATAATAAAGTAGATAGGTATTAAACAAAAAAATAATAATAATAAAATAAACAAGAAATATATCTTAGAAATCATTTAGTTTATTCAAATAAAATAAAAGAAACAAATTGAAATATCTTCTTCTTTTTTTATTTTTGTTCTTCAATGTTTCCCTAGGTCTTGGATTCAGTTGTCGCAGTCTTGAAGGCACTGAGAGTACCAGGCACATTGACTTGCTAGACTTGGACACAAAGTACGTATTCGAATATAAGAAGAAAAACCTTAAAATCCCTCTTTTTTATGGTTATGACTGCGGTGGTTAAAAAATTCTCAAAGTGTGGTTTATTTTATTATTTTTTATTTGATACCAAAATCTGCCTTCACAACCATTTCCAACAACCAACAAATAAAATTGTATCTATATGAATTTCGCGCGTTGGAGGCTTTGTAGTTGGAGGAGTTGGCCGTCACGTCGTCGGACATAGGAGAGTATTTACATTGAAAAATCAACCAAAAGTTATTTTCAACTCATAGCGAAAATAAAAATAAGCGAAAGTTAAATGAAATCCCGTGTTTGTGAAACTTTAGATGCAATTTTTGGTTTTTTATTTTGTATTTTTTCAAATCCGAAATAAGTCGCAATTTTTGTTAAACACGGAAAACCACTCAGTGAATCCAATTTTTGTTTCTGTTTGTTTTATTTTGAACTGTGTCAGATTTAGGAAACCTCATTTATCTACAAAATTTGTAAAGTGGATTTATAGTGATTCAACAACTTTCAGAAGTGTACATATACCGTTCTGCTGAGAGGATTTTATTTATAATGATTCAAAGTTTTGACTAGAAAATATGTGGACTGTGAATTTTTTGAAGTTACACAGTTCCGAAATTAAAGAATTTTAATTTTTACTCGTAGTATGGATAAGGATTTTGTGGGGAAAATGCTGAATCAATAAAAATATCAAACTTGTGATTTTATTGAAAATAATAAATAAGGTGGCACAACAGTCTGTTAAGAACTAGAGCCTAGTGACTTAAAACTTCTAAACATTCCTGTGTGACTGTATGATTTCAGGTATGGAGGGGACCTAAAGTTTTGAACCCAAGACCTCTGGCATAATAGTCAAACTCACTAACCAACAACTTTTATTCAAAATACTGCTTCAAAAATTGTGCTCTTTAAACTCTAACTTCAGAATAAATACTCAATTAGTACATTGTATTTTAAGAATGGTTTAAATTTATATTTTAAAACAATGGAGCAAAATTAAAAAACAAACTATTGTGATATTTAAACTGAAAACCTAGTTAAGGAAAAGCTTATTGAAATATGTAATTCTCCTATTAACCAAACAAGTATTTAAATAAACAACAACCGTTTAGTAAAAAATATAATCAAAGAATTGAATCTATTCTTAATAGTATCAGGAACTAAATGTTTAAAGCATAACGTTGTAAAGCTATAACTTATCTAACATTTTTGTTCAAAGTCTGTATTAAACTCTGTTATTTTCCCGAAAAATGGAAAATAGCAATTGGTAAGCCTGTCAAGAGAGAACCAAAGTAGTTATAGACCTATTAGCTTACTAAAAAAAAGAATAGCCTTTTAATCCATGTTGAGGAAGCTAATATATGCATACCCTATTGAACAATTCAGTTTCAAAGCAGGTTACTCCACTATTCATTAAATACTTAGAACACGACTGGTTTAGCAGAGATATGAAAAGCCTGTGACAAAATATGGCGTGACGGACTGACTACCTGATCAAAATTTGATTTGAACTCCTTGAAAAATAAAAACAATTGTTGTTACACTTTAAATGTGAAGTCTTTCATGGTATATTTGTTACGGAGTTCCACAAAGTTATGTGCTTAGACCCATTCTTTATAATATATTCATGTCAGACCTACCTCATTGAAAATAATATTGAATTAACCGTGTTTCCAGGTGATGCTTCTCCATTTATCTCAAGTGTTCTTCCTCAGGAAGCTCCAAACTTCTAAATTTCAATTAAGTTTATATCACGATTATTGCCTCTAGCAAGGGATTCAAAAATCCTCCAAGAGTAATTCTTGTCATGAAAAACTGCTTTCTCTAAAACTGTAGTTCTTATATCCCCGACATGGCTTGCACACACGTATGGTTGAGAGTTGTAAGTCACTAGGCCCTGGTTATTCATGGACTGTTGAGCAACCTAATTTATTCATTTTTATGACTTAAACAGGCCCATTTTAATTCTTTTGTGGACTATTCCACCCACTTCTCTAATAAGTACAACCTCCTAATAGAACATTAAACATTTTACTTAAGAGAATATTCGCCAAAAATTGTAATGATACACAAGTACTTGTAATTCTGACGGAAACTAAGCCTACGATTTAAAATCTTAGTTGTTTAGGTTTTCAACCGTGAAGAAGTCGCATGACAGCATACCTTGTCTTAATCCATTTTTGACATCAAAAGTATATATGAAACTTTTACCGACCTTGATAGAGCAGCATGCATTCTCTATCGTCATTCTTTACAAACGGACAAGTTTGACATAGATTCCAAAACTAGACATTGTTCTGTAATGCTCTTTCCTACAGATGGTTTGATACGCGGTTTTGAAATCGATATAGAGAAGTCCCTGGGTTGTTCCCCGGATCTGCCATGATGTTCATAATTGGACAATGGTAGACTTCCCTGGTCTGAAGCTGCACTAATATGGACCTACCAGGTTGTTGACGAATGGCTTCAGACGTTCTAATAATACTGCAGAAAGCATCTTATACGCGATGTTCAGGAGACGAGGCCTCTGTAGTGTCTCCTTCCTTGAATATTGGACAAACTATGCTTAGATTCCACTCATGGGGCATGCGTTTTTTCGATCATATTTTGGCGATTAATTGCGAAAAACTACTTGCAAAGCCATGACCTTCTGCTTGGAATAATTCGCCATCAATGCCTTCAAAACAAATGTCATGTGTTTAAATTAACGAACGCAGAACACGGTTATATACTCGTACATTTCGGATAATTTGATGAAGGCTAGATTAAGAAGTCTGACATATTAAGCGATCAAAGACCTGACAGGCCCGCCGTTTTCAGTACCTTAAGTTAGAAACTATAATTTCTGGAATTTTTATATTAATTTTCTGAAATGGAAAGTGAGGATAATGAATGAATGAATGAAGGATTATGTGGGACATTTAGGACAAAATTCAGCCAATTAAAACATAATTTGCTTAAAAATTGTAAATCTGCTGATTTTAATCCCATATCGTTTACTAATGTATCTGTTATAAAACAACTTTTAAGTTAGCATAACAAATATTATTTTTAAAAGTGGCTTGAAATTATGTATAGAAAATTATGTTCTAAAAACAAAACGTTTCGAGGATTTTATTTATTAAAATTTATGCTTAGTTTTAATTGTTTTTAAATTCAAAAACTATCTTATTTGGTTTGTTTTCCAAATAGGTATAAAAATTAGGTGTGTATTAGTTTTCCAAATTAGAGATTTTAAAATAGCAACGGCTCGTTACTGGACACTCGAATCTGTAAATATCTCATCGAAAACTCAACAACAGCAACTACTACTTAAAAGAGAAAGAACTCATACTTTATTTAGAAAAAAGATATTATTATATAATTATTTTTCGTTTTAGGCCAATTCGAAAAATATTATGTTTTGTACTAATTACTTAAACTAAAATATCATACATATTTATGTTAAAGTACTTATTTCTTGTAAGGTTTCAGGTATTGTTTATTACAAAAAAGCTTCTAGCTGTATTTTCTAGGTAATATGAAAACCTTTAAAGAGGCTGGGATGCGACCTACACAGAGCAGATACAACGATTATTCAAACATTATTGGGCTTTGGGAACCTATGACCAGAGAGTACTTTATATTGGAAATCTTCTGATTCTAGAAGATAAAAAATGTGATACTCTATTTAACGCAAGCCAAAGAAAGTGACGTCGTGAAAAATCTGTCAAGAACTTTTTAGAATATGATGGTATGAGAATTCTGAAACGGAGAGTTTCATTAGAAACGTAATAGTCTCAAGTCCAAGCGTACCGTTTAAGAATTGTCGGGGTAAAGGGATTCCTATGAACAAATTAACATTGGATCAAGAAGAGGAAGTGTGCAACCACATAAATAAGTTCCCATCGTATGAAAGCCATTACAGCCGTCTTCACAAATCTAAAAAATATATTCATGGTAGTTTAAATCTCTCCATAACGCATCGGATGTATAGTAATGAAGTTTCTAATCCTGTAAGCCTTACCAAATATGCTGAGATATTTAACACAATGGATTTAAAATTCAAAGCTCCCAAACTTGACACTTGTGCAATTTGCGACGGATTTCCGTCAAAGATAAAAATAGCCAAGAATGAAACAGAAAAACAAGTTCTGGTGGAGCAAAAGTTAATTCATGTGACAAAAGAAGATTTTGGCTTTGAGCAAAAAAGGGTCGATAAAGAAAATGCTAGACAAAACAACGATATGGCAGCGTTCGCGTTTGATTTACAACAGTGGCTACCAACACCATTTTTGAGAAACTCAGTTAGTTTCTATAAAAGGCAGCTTTGGACCTTCAATTTTACAATCCACGACTTAAAAACGAATGGTTCCGGCTGTTTTATGTGGCACGAGGGAATTGCGCGAAGGGGTGGAAATGAGATTGCTTCATGCGTTTTCAAACATCTACAATCTTTACCTTCTTCCGTCAATAAAATAACGTTCTATAGTGACTCATGTTCAGGCCAAAATAAAAATTCCTATGTCTCTGCTATGTTCTTCTGTTCATAAAAGAAAATCCTTCATTGGAATATATTATAGATCATATATTTTTGGAACCTGGCCACACACACCTCGAGTGTGATTCTGATCATGCGTTAATTGAACGAAAAAAGAAAAAATCCAGTGTCGAAATTAGTGTGACAAGGGACTCGTATCAGTTCATCGGAACTATAAATTCAAAAATTAAAGTTGTTGAAATGAAAGAAAGCGATTTCTTCAAATTTAGTGAAATTTCAAAAAATAATTTCAACTGGAAAAGGTGTAACTCAGATGGCCAAAAGTTTATATGGAACTCGGTAAGGTGGATTCGCTATACGAACAACTACAACCAAATTTTTTATAAAACGAACTTAAATCCTGAAGAACCGTTTAACCTTTTACCATTGATCAAAAGAGGAGCATCGACATACTGGGTAATCTAAAAAATATTGAAGACCCACCAGTATTATCTTCAGACAAAAAAAAAGATCTTATGGATTTATTGCAGTATATAAATCCAGAGTTTCATTCATTTTATAAAAACCTTAAAACGAGGTCCACTGAGCTCAACATGCATCCAGATCTGCGTAGTGACGATGAAAATTGAAGAACACTTGTTTAATATTGGTTGTTAACTGAATTATGTCCAATATTTTACTTTTTTTTTAATGAATTTACATTGCATAATTGCATGAAGTAAAGTTTTTTTTTTCTTGGATTTTTAATTCTATTTGTTTTTTAATAAATAAAACGTATTCTAACTCGAAATTCAAGTTGGTTCTTATTCTCTGCTGAGAACATAGTCGATTAATTTTCATAATTAATTTAGGAATAAAAACTAAAGTCGACATAAGAACTGTAAATTTAACACAATAGAAGAGGAATAACAGCTAAAGTAGACTTAAGGGCAGAACAAAACATTTCTTTAAAATGGAAAAACAGCTTAACTCGAGATTAGATTCTATAAGATGAAAAACATAAAATGCCATAACAACTAAAGTGTTATTTTTGTCAATAAAATCGTGGGAAGCTTATTTTCCGACAAAATTTTAATGTGAAATAAGACATAATAAAATTATCTTCATGTCACTTTTTGTTTCAACTCAATCGGAGTTTCCGATCACCAGATAGAGTCGTTTGTAATTTCACAATTTTATCAAAAACTTTAAACCGTTCTTCTAAAAAATGAGCAAAACTGACTTTAGCGGTTATTTCTTGTGACCACAGTTTCTGTGAAATAAAAATAAGCTTGAAGACAACATTTTTAATATTTTAAAAGCTATTTGAGTCGAACGTAAATTTTTGCCAAGTTTTAGTAATGTTTTTTTTAGGTTTTTGTTTTTCGTAAGAAAAATATCAATTAGATTTGATTGAATGTTGAAAACAATATTTTTTAAAAGATAAAAGCTAATCCAATTTATTATGTTCTTTTCAAGCTACAAGAAAAATGGGGCATTTTTAAAAACTCATATTAGCACCGTTTTATATATCAAATATTAAGGGAATTCAGTTAAGTGTATTTCACTGTTACTGCCTCTAGCAAGAGTAATTCTTATCATGAAAAACTGATTTCTTTAAAACTATAGGTCCCCTCTATCCCAAAAAATTGTTATGATACACAAGTACCTACTTGTAATTCCGGCAGAAACTAGGTGCTAAGGCTTTCAATCGAGAATCGAATTATTTCCTTGAAAACTATTCCATTATTAAGTTCTTTAAAGGAATTATCTCGGGCTATGAAACATCGCACTGTTTTGCACAAAGCCGAATCTTCAAATATTTCGAAATTTTTGTCTTCTGAAAACATTTTCATAATTTAAAACAAAACAAGCTGAAGTTAATTGTTGAAAAAAAACAAACACACACGCACAAATCAATGTCGTCGGTCAATATCCTTTTTTGATGACAAGAAAGACAGCTTAGGCTTGTCCCTATTGGACACTTAACCTCTCTTCTCAGTTCAAAATGTTCGCGCCACTGACATCACGCTTTGATCTTATATCAATATCATGGGCGTATCCGATTATTTGGACGACCTTGTTCACGATTGAGTTTTACACAACTCTTTTTAGAATAATGGTGAAGAAGTCACATCACAGTCCATTGCATTACCCAAAACCTTTTTTGACATCAGAAACATAGGTGAGATCGTTTCTGACCCCGAAAGAGCAGCGTGCATTTTCCATTGTCATTCGGCACAAACGAACAAGTTTGACAGGTGCGTTAAAACTGGACATTGTTTCGAAAAGTTTTTTCCTTTAGAGGCTGTTTACGCGATGGAGACTAAGGCCTCTGTAATTGGCGCAATTCAGAATGTCTCCTTCCTTGAATATTGGGAAAAATGTGCTGAGATTCCACTCATCGGGTCTGCTTTCTTCCGACCATATTTTGCTGTAAGGTTGGTGCATATCCCTTACGAAGTCATCGCCTGCTGTTATCAATTAGAAACTAGAAATTCGTTAGGATTTAGAGCCCCCGCAGACTGCAGACTTTTTATCGGCCGATAGTTTGGTCGGCTTGTTAATCAGTATGGAGAGGAATGCATATGCGCACACTAAAGCGATTCAGTATCGGCCGATAAAAAAGTTTAATAGGCTACCCAATTACATTCAAACTAATCTGTCGGCGAACTATCGGAAGACTGTTTAATCAGTATTGGTGCATACACGCCTGCGCATACATGACGATTGTTTAGTCGGCCGATAGTTCAGTTCGTTTTGTGATTTGGCATCGTGTGCTTGTGTTTTGAATATGGCGTCGCCCAAATCACAATTGTTGATTATAGAAAGTTCCGTCGAAAAGTTGATTGAAGAAGTCGACAAAAGACCTGCGCTTTATAAAAAAGGTTTAAAAGAGTACTCCGACGCGAATGTGAAAAAAAAACTTTGGGAGGAAGTTTGCAAAGCAGTTGTTCTTCATTGGAATCGGCTTAGCGCCGAGGAAAAAACAAACAAAGGTAGGAACGTAAAAATAAAAATATAAGAGTATTTATGTGAATTTGTATTTATTTATTTATTTATCTATTTACAATTATTTCACTTTGTTATATTGACACGGAATCGCGCCTCCGGGAGAAATAAAGTATGACGACATGTACTGCATGTACATGGGATGCACCCAATACTCTCGGAATCTCTTCTTGATTTTCCTCCTCCAGAGTAGGATGAGAGCAATAATTTTTCTGGACAATATTTTCATTGTGCGACCGCTTCAAAAGTCAGTAACAAACTAGTTCGAAAATAGTCGGCCGACTGTTGGATAGTCTGCGCCCTGCTCACCAACCAAACTGTTTAGTTGGCTCGGTGTGCGCACTTTCAGCCCAACCCGACTAAATTATCGGCCGACAAAAAGTCTGCAGTTTGCGGGGGCTCTTATATTAATTCCCTAAAATCAAAAGCTAAGCTTATAAAACTTTTATACCGATATAGTACAAAAAAATTCAGTCATTTACGAGATAATTAAGCTGATTAGAACATAATTACATTAAATATCTTTAATCTGCTATTTTTCAGCATATATCCTTAATGAAATTCTGTATTAAACGACTTTCAAATTTGCAAAATAAATGTTTAAAATAAAAGCTTGAAATTATTTATAGAAAATCATGTTTTATAAACAAATCGTATTCATTTTGTTGAAGATTTATTTAAAATTTTGGTTCAAATTTTAAAGTCAAAAACCACCTTATTTGATTTTTGTTCCAAAAAAAGACGGATATACAAAACAATACAAGTTTTTCAAATAAGAGATTTTTAAATAGCAAGAACTCGTAACTAGGCACTCGGACCACTTAAAGCAAAATATGTTATTGGTTTCCTTTTTATAAAAACAAAACATAACTGTTACAATACAAATTTATTTTATTTAAACAATTTTTTCTTCTTTCACAACAAATTCAATCCAAAATATTGCTTCTGATGGATAAATGACCTTTCAGAATCGCCATATATTGTGGCTGTCTGAGCAACTTATAGGCTGAGTTGAGAAGATTCTGAACGATTTCGCGTAGGTCCTTATGGCCGGATCAGAAAAGGTCAATTCCTAGTTCCAGATTCGTATAAAAATCACACTCATCCAGAGCGAACTCTGAAGCTGTTATGATGGGCTGCTATTTCTCCATCTCTCTCTTTAGTTTTTTCCTTTAAGGACTCGCCTGGCTTGTCCAAATTACTGAGGATCTTCATGATGTTGGCATCGCTGTCCATCTGGGGCGTTAGCCCACTGTTGTGGATTTATTAACTGGAACAACGATTCCTACATTGTGGAATGTTTTGGCGCAAGTTTTTTTAGCTTGCTTCGGCATAGCCTCCACCAGAGATTTTCTGTCATACTCATTCTCCTCCACGAATGAACTTATCGCCTTTCTCATATCTCCCAAACCCTTGTAATTGAACGGAGTTACCGGAAAGTCTTTCTCCAGGTAGTAAGCGAAAGCGTCAGACATATTTTGTGACGACGAGTTCGAAGACGCATCCCTTTTAAACGTTATTACGAACTATGAGCAACTCTTCCTCGTCCTTGGGGTCGTCACGCCAGTAGCCATAGTGAATTCCGGTTTCTCGCTTAACAAAGAACGTTTGAAACTCTGGAGGAGCATAAAAGAACCGCCAGTGCCACCAATAGTCACCGGGCTTTTATTCTCGACGTTTTTTTGTTGTACATTTGACACTGATCTGCACATTGATGTAGAGAGTAGAGAACACAGCACCTTGGGCGACTTGACCATGTAAGTGATAACAACACGACATTAATACAAGATAGAAGGACAGAAGAGAAAGAACAACAGACAGATAGAAACATATAACAACAGCACGCGATAGGTTTCGAGACAGTCTCCCTTCTGTCTACTAACCACGCTCACTGATGCTTGATTTTGGTGATCGATGGGAAAGGAAGCTTTAACAGAGACTAGGCCGTTTCCTAGTTTCCTTTTTTTTCTCTTCCATATTCTGCAGACCCCTCTTTACCACTGGGCCCACTGGGCCCAGGCCCAGGGCCCCGCAATCACCAGGGGCTCCCAAATTGCTGAAACATCACTTAACATCTATTGGTCAAAAGGACCTGCTTATTTTCAAAATAAGAACTCTTACTTTTCCAATTCACATAAAGTCTACAAATATGGAAATAGATTGAAAGCAAAATATTTCATCAAAGCATTATTCACTCGAAAATTGAAGAATAATGAACACGTCGAAAGAAAATGGTTGCTATATTCTCCTTCCAAAAATTCGGTATTTTGCTTTTCATGCTGTTTATTTAACCCTTGTGACGTTCATCTATGCTCTCCAAGTGGATGTAGCGATTGGAAACATATCAATCAAATAATTATTTCACATGAAAGCAGTTCTGACCATAGACAATCTATGATGACCTAAATAGCACGAACAAAAGTGACAGGTAGAGTAGATACTGAATTAATATCACAACATCAAAATGAAGTAAGTTATTGGAGAAATTTGTTGAAGCGGATTGTAGCTGTTGTAAAGTTTTTAGCTTCGAGAAGGCTTCCATTTCGCGGTGACAATGAGATCCTCGGATCTCCCAATGACGGGAATTATTTGGGATGCATTGAATTGCTTAGCGAGTTTGACTCGTTTCTCGCAGATCATGTAAGCAAATTTGGAAATCCAAGAAGTGGTCATGCGTGTTATCTTTCAGCAAATATCTGTAATGAATTTATTCATGTCATGGGACTATTGTAAAAGAAGTCAAAATGGCAAAATATTTTTCAATTAGCGTTGATACGAGTAGTACACCCGATCTGTCTCATGTTGATCAACTAACATTTATTATTCGTTACGTAAAAGATCACGAGCCTGTTGAAAGGTTTTTTGACTTTATTCCAATGAACGAACATAGATTTAATTATTTAGCGGAAACCATACTGAAGTTTTTGGAGGATCATGACATTTCGATAACAGATTACAGGGGCTAAAGCTACGACAACGCGGCAAATATGTCAGGAAGGTTTTCTGGTCTGCAGGCAAGAATAAAAGAAAAATGAAAATTTGCCACTTTTGTACTCATTAAACTTGGTAGGAGTGCATGCCGCTGGGTGTGTCTTAGAAGTAACCAAATTCTTTGACATTATTCAAAAATTCTATAACTTTTTTTCGGTATCTTCTCATCGATGGAGTGTGTTGACTGCTCATTTAGGTCCAAAAAAACTTGTAAAAAGTCTTTCTCAAACAAGATGGTCGGCGCGAGCTGATACACTAAGCGCCTTATATATGAAGGTCATCAAGAAATTGAAGAAGCTTTGATGTCTATCGCGAACGATTTTGGACAGGCACGAGAGGCCAGAGAGGAAGCATTAAGTCTTTGCAAAAAAATGCTTGAGTTTACCATACTTAAATAACTTTGGAACTCTGTATTGCAAAGAATTAATAAAACAAGTACTTTACTTCAAAAACAAAATATTACCCTGGATGTTGCAATAAATTTGCTGAGCGCAATAGATGAATTTATAATTGGGTTTAGAGACAATTTTGATAACTTGGTTCATCGGCCAGACTTTTTTTGACGGCCTGAACCCTCAGTAATTCTGACTGGGAAAGAAAGATTTAAAATTGAAACCTTTCTTCCCATTGTCGACACACTAAGCGTTCATTTGAAACAGCGTCTAGGTTCGTATACGAAGATTAGCCAACGTTTTGACTTTTTGTTTGATTGAAAAATCTGAATTCAGAAAACTTAAAAGAGAACTGCAAATCTTTTGCTAAATTTTACACCGAAGATGTGAACGGAGATGAACTACATGCTGAATGCCTGAATTTAAAAGACTACTTGAAAATAAGTCGACACGAAAATGAAAAACCTGACAACATTCTAGACCTTTAACATTTTTTTAAAACTAATAAAATTGAAGATGAATTTCCAAATGTTGAAATTGCAATAAGAATTTTCTTAAGTATGACGGTAATTAATTGTAGTGGAGAACGTTCCTTCTCTAAGTTAAAAAGAATCAAAAACGAACTCAGAACTACAATGATTCAAGAAAGATTGACATGTTTGTCGCTGATGTCAATCGAAAGCGACATCCTCAGAGGCATCGATTTTGAAGATGTGATCAATGAGTTTGCTAATCTCAAATCAAGAAAAAGACCCCTTCAATAAATATTACCTTCTTTCATACCTGGAAAAATATAGTCTGTGTCACTATATTGTTCTTTAAATTGTCTGTTATTTTAATTTTGTTTATTTTTGAATTTTTATATGAAATATTTATTTTTGTTTTTATTTTTACATTGTTTATGTTTATGTTTTAAATGCTGCAATAACTATTTATCTTTTTAATAAATTGAAAAAAATTATTTATTTAAAAAATACAAGATAAATATCAATTCAAAGTTATGCGATTTTTTCTGTTTTATACAATCATACAGGGGCCCATTTTCGAAAAGTGCCCAGGGCCCCCGAAAGGGTAAAGACGGCCCTGATATTCTGTAAAAAAAATGCATAATTCTTATTTTTTAAGGAAATTGTATAAATAATATTACTTAGCACGACCAAATTTATTTCAAAATGAAATATTTTTTTTGACAGCAGCCATCAGCTGTTTTGTTTACATTAATTTGAGCGCTGAATGTTTCGAAAGGTTTGTTTGTTTAGTTCAACTTTGAATTACTACTTGTTTTTGAGAGGTTTTATATAAAACTTGTGGCTTACGAAAACTTGTGGTTTACCAAAAATGTATGGGAAAACTTGAGTTTTCGGCCAAAACCAATAATTTCGCAAAAACTGGGTTTTGGGCTTGGTGTGAAAAGCCTATAAATTTAAAATAAACCATAACAGAAACTTAAATTCCATTTATTCACCCATTAAGTTTTTACATTACAAACAAACTTTTTATTAGTTCGAAATAATTGGTTTAAAATGCAAACTAGTTGAAGTATTGGCTTAAAATTAAAATCACGAAAAATCTTATTTTTAAAAATAATCCACATTTTTCAAATTTGTTCTCGTTCTTGTATTTTATATTGTACACCCAGGCGTATGTGTACCTTTTTTTTAGTTTGTTTAATTCTTTGCATGCATTGATATCTTCAAGTTTGTAACCTTTTGAATAACTCCGTAAAATTCTTATTTCAGTTAAATAATAACTATAACTGCTAAAACATTAACGTCAAAAATTTCTTGGTCCATTTTTCGAAGTAAATACTCAACTGTATGCACGTTTGTTATTCTGCTTTTACTCGTACATTACGACTTAAAAAATTTAATGCTTAACATTTTCATCCCAAATGGAAGAGACGACAAATGAGCCTTCTGATAAGCCATCTTAAATGAAAATAAAAACACTAAAATTCTTCAAGCTTTAAAAACACGTCCAGCCAAAACAACCCACCCTCCCAAACCACATCAACCAACCATACCGACCATAGCCAAAGCCAACGACAACGACAACGACAACGCGACGCACAAGGCAATGTGTGTGTCATTTGAAATTATCTGCCAGATTCGAAATAATTTCGAAATGGAAAAGGGTCTCCCGCGTTAAATGATAAATTTAAAGGTCGTCCTTATGACAGACATAAACCTTCTGAGAAAAGCCGCATTTAATACGCACAATGCCGTCATACCCGCACAATATACCACCACTGCCACCAAATATTGTATACTGATGTTGTTTTTGTTGTTTTTAATGGAAAATTCACATCTCATCCCGCAGTCCACGACCACAGGGAACAAACATAATATTCTAGATTTTATTTTATTATTATTTTTCTTATCTCTTTTACAGGACAAAAGTTGATCAAGTCATTAAGGAAATATGCACGAAGGAACAATGGCTGACGAATCAGCCAATTAAGCTAATGCTGGAGGATGCCATCCAAAAGTTGCAAACAAAATTGCGGGAACCAACAAAGAAGAAGTTTTACCTCTATCGCAATGTCCAATCACACATTCTACCCTTAACGAATGTGTGCTTCGATAGGAACGGTGAGCGATGTTTAACCGGAAGTTACGATAGGACGTGTCGAATTATAAATACCCAAGATGGCAGGGAAGAGAACTCGTTACAGGGTCATAGTAATGTTGTATTTTCTGTTGGCTATAACTTTCCAACATGGTAAGAAATAATATTACTTGTATATATAAGATTCTGCAGGGTGTCCCTCATAAGCAGTGGTTACAACTTAATATTATGAAAGGTCAAGTCGTCTAAATAGCATCCTAAATTCTTTCGGGTAGCCATTATTTTAACGAAATTTTCGAAAACAAAAAAAAACCTACTTTCGTTCAGTTTTCTGCTCACCCTGTCCACAAATGGTTTTTGTTTTTGGCATTTCTAAATAACCTTATGTTAAGAGAAATAATTTTTAGTAACCAAAAATTGATGTGCATTAAAATTTCGTCAGAAATGGTTATAACCCTTCACAATATTAATTTTCAGAATATTACTTATGATACACCCTGTATATTGAAAATCATCTTTATGTTGTGTTTATGTATTATTTATGGATGAATGTGAGTATTTGAGCAATTTATTAGAGTGTGGTTTATGCTCTGGTTTTTGAAATTATCGTTGAGATAAATAAGATTAATCATCTACATGTTGGTTTATTTGATTAAAAGAACTTTTAAGGCTTTTATGAAACATTGTACCATAAAAGATGATAAGTTCACCGACGTGATAATCAATTTTTCCTATAACGTCTATGAGATGAGATTTTAATAAATATTTGATTAAAATCTATTTCGTGAGAAGCAGAATTTAAAACTGTGGAAAGTTTAAAGACCATCAGCCTCTGAGAAGAGTTTCATAGAATTTTTAAGTGGTTAAATCTATATAAGGTAGGAATTAGCACCTATGTATAGCTGGATTTTGCTCAAAAGAAAGATTAAGTTTCGTTGAATTTATGAAGTTCTTTGCACTGAGAGTATTGTAAATATTATTTTGTTTTTTTTTTTTAACTGAATACTTTTTAAACAGTTTTCATCTTTCTTAAAGTTTTAAAGTCTTTAAGTCAAGCTTCACTCCTTAAAAAAATGCTGAATGCTTTAGTTATTCATTATTTTTTAATTATACAGCATATTTTAAATTTAAGATTAATTTTGCACAAGGTCATTCATTAACAAATTTTATCCTTTAATTTAAATTAAAAAAATATAAAAAATGCGTTTATTTATATCAATGAAAAACTGTATTCTATCAAAACGCTGGTCGTAATAGTATTGAAAGAAATGGTTTAAGTGACGTCCAAAGCATAAGTTGTTGGCTTATTCAAATAGAAATGTGACTTCACAAAATCACACAAAAAGAACTTTCAATGGGGTTATGGGAAAACGCAAGTGCTCAGCAGCAATTCATCAAATCACTCCATGCCTTTCAATAGATCGTAAAGAATTTTCAAAATGGCACGTGGCGCACGTTACGCCAACCTTTTGAAACTTTTGATCGTCGTCTTATGTATCCATAGACTTAAGGGCTAGTCCTGACTTTCAATCAGGGGGGAGTAACATACTTAACATAAAGATGAGTTTTTGAGAAACGCTTAAGAATCTTCTTAAAAAGGATTCTGACTAAATTAAATAATATAATGTGTATATTAACCTTAAATTTACACATTTCAAGAGCTTAAGTGACAAATTAAGTTATTAAATTATTTTAAAATATTTTTGTCCAACAAGATATGGTCCAAAAACTAATTCTGGAGCACTTCCTAAATATGAAAGCATTCCAAGATTCCATTAGGATTCTATATATGTTATATTTAGGATTTCAAATACAATTATTTAGAGGGTTTTTGGTGCATTTTACGCAGAAATATTAAAAATTGTGTTGAAACGTAGCTTTTTCCCAAAAATAATATATTCTATTACAAAGATATACATGTAGAAACCCAGAAAACGAAAAAGTTCTCTAAAAACATGACCAAAAACCAAAGAGATCAAAGAAGTTGATGAATTTGTGTTGGGCGATTAAAATAGAGAATTTCCGATTCATGACAAATACGATCCCTCCCCCCGCCTTGGGTCAAATACCCAAATACAACATATTCGGGATGTATGTTATGTTTAGACGACCTGAATCCAAACATTTTTGATAGTTAACTTCCCCTCCTATGT